>NC_056728.1:559205675-559458175 GCF_019279795.1 Protopterus annectens | reverse complement strand
TACTAACCCAGACATAAACTTTTCCAGAATTCGCCATCTAGAAAACATCAACACTTGTCAGTGACAGGGCTATTAGGCTTGTGAAAAAGTTATCTTTTCTTTATCACAAGTAAAACATTGATGCACATTATTTATAAGCTAATACACAAACAACTTATACTTTGACAAATGGCTGAAGATTAAAAGAATAGACAAAATAACAAAAATGATGATGCATTGCTGGTGGTTCTAGAAAGTATGCCAGAAAATAAACCCAGCTATATTCTACTGCTGCATTATAATATAGACAGAAATTTCACTGGCTCTAGTAAAAGGATACATTTCCTGTGAGGCTGTGTGTTTACTTTATTGCTGCATGTGACAAGATAAGAACAGGTTCAAAGATTAAATGTCTACACCTGCTGGCTAGATTTACTATGCAATAAACATATAGAGAAAACAAAACAAAATATAAAAAGCCTGCCTGAAATGAACTCAGCTGTCTGATGCTAAAACAGCAGGCAAATATTAGATGATACTGTGACAGGAACAGTAAGCGTCATCCTATTAAGAACAAATAATACCCAGGGATCTAAGGCATTTCACTGACTTAATAAGTGCTTAATCTACTAACTTTTCAGTGCCTTTTATTTTTCAGTATTTTAAATGATAAAACTTTGAAAGTAGACTGAGAGGCATAGCTAACATAAAAATAAAAATGCAGACATTAAATGGCTTACAGCTCACAATTCTTGCAGTGAGACATAGATGGAGAGCTGGTCATTCTGTTGTGATGTGCATATTTATAAAGCATATTTCAGAGTTACTACAGAAATGCTTAAAATACAATTTATACTAGTTTTAAAAATTGTTTGGCAGCAAAGGTTCTGCAACTGTGTAGTTGTCAAATCATTACATTTCACCCAATACCACGACAACACCCGAAGGTAAAAAAGTCCCAGTAAAATACGAAGCACTGGCACGATATGGAATAAAAATTGAATCTTTTATTGAAGACACTGTTAAAATTACGGCAAGTCTGGTTGATCGCTTTCATCTACGACAGTAGATTTCATCAGAATCATTACATTTGCTGTGCATATAAATACATTTTTTGCTATTCCACATAAGTGACCATTAGCTACTAATGGTGTCCCTCCTTGATCTCCGAGTCTCTGAAGACAATTGTTTACCTGGACATATCTGATATCTGGGGTTGAGGAATAAATTGAGTTAACCAGTTGTTGCATCATACTACTCCTGAGGAGACAATTTTTTATTCCATTAAGCTCACCCAACACACAAACACACACACGACATTCAATGATGCCGTTCTGGAATCCTGTAGATGTCTGCCGGTATCTCCCAATATATCTAACCAACTCAGAGGGTATACAAATGTATTTTTAAATATTATTTCTCTTCTGATGATTGTAACAGCAGTCAGATTCACTTAATTTTCCTTTTTCCATTTAAACATCCTTTCAAATATTGCACTGCACTTTATTTTAGTTGAAATGATATTCTACAAATTAGAATTAATATGTGTGACTGATAACATTGTAGACCTGAATTTGGGAAACAAAGATGGACTTAAAATAACTTTCCTTAGCTTGTCATCCTAAGCCAGAAGTTAAGCTGTAAGGAATCACTTAGTGATCTAATGCAAGTCTCTACTCTACATATTTGTGTATGCACCTATGTGTATTATATCATATTATGTATATCTAAAAATACACAAGTTAACACATTATAAGTAAACACACACACACACACACACACACACACACACACACACACACACACACACACACACATATATATTGCACACACAAACACACACACACGCACACACACACACACACATACACACACACACACACACACACACACACATATATATATATATATATATATATATATATATATGGTTCTAGGTTATAACATCGACAGCTGCTTTCACCGACAACACAAACATCGACACCACATAATCGACAAACCATAAACACGAAACCTCACATGCCCGACAAACAAATAACCGACGGTCCACAAACACGAAACCTCATACGCTGCACACACCACAATAACAACAATCAACTAGCAAAACACATCCTCTGTCCAAAAACCACACACAGAACACAAGCACACCAAAATCCTCACAAACCCACACTAAACCTCACATACACAACTATCTACAACCCTAACCCAAACCCTTACCCTAAGGTCCGTCACTATCGCACACTCAGCTAACCCGCGCCCTAACCCTAACTCACTTAACCCGCCCCTAACCCAAACTCACTTAACCCGCCCCTAACCCAAAATATACTACTACCGCACACTTACCTAACCCGCGCCGTAACCCTAACTCACTTAACCCCCCCAACCCAAAATACTACTACCGACACTTACCTAACCGCCCTAACCCTAACACACTTAACCCGACCCAAACCAAAAAATACTACTACCGCACACTTACCTAACCTACAAGACTGACCCTAAATCACTAAACCCACCCCTATCCCCACAGACCGTCAATATCCACACTTACCTTACTCGCACCCTAACATCCGTCACCACCGCATACTCACACAGCCTTTTTCCAAGTCACTATCCTTGGCGTCGTCGTTTTGATCCGTAGCATCGGTCTTCCGCATGTCGATCTTCTGGCGCCCGCTAATCCGTTGTCGGTGATGTCGGCTGTCAATGTTATAACCTAGAACCATATATATATATATATATATATATATATATATATATATATATATATATATATATATATATATATATATATATATATATGTGTGTGTGTGTGTGTGTGTGTGTATATATATTTATATATATATATATGTATATACACTTCCGAAAAGTCATTTTGCCGAATTTCATTTCACCGAGACCAAATCGCTGAAAGCTCAAATCGCCAAAAACTCATTTAGCCGAAGTTCATTTCACCAAAAATAGTAGTGGCAGTATATATGCCCTTTTCTGTACTGTAGTGCGACCCTGGAGTTAGTATATATATAATTGTGGGGGGGGGCGTAGATCCCCCACCTAGTTTGATTAAAAAGTACTTATTTACCCGCTTAACAGAAACTGGACAGTATAAAAGCAAGCTAGGTGGGGGACTAGGCCCACCATACCACCCCAATGTGGGGGGCTGTACCCCCCACCCCCCAACTATATATACTAACTCCAGGATCGCACTACAATGGGGAAAATGGCATATACACTGACACTACTAATTTGGTAAAATATCAAAAAAAAAATTACAGGATACCAACACTTGCTATACTCCACCAGAAGTACATAGAGAAACAAATAAAACACAAAGCATATTAGTTTATTCCAACTATTAGCATCCCACATGTGAGGGGCTGTACCCCCACACCCCCCGCTACTTAAATATATCAACAACGAGATCGCACTTTACTACACAAAGATGACTTATGTTGCAGTATAGCAAATTAAAAGGGAACACGACTAAGGTTACAACAAGCAGTCATGAAGCACATAATGGTATGTTTGCCATTTTCTTCTGTGGAGTGCAATCTCAAAGTTGATATATTTAAGTGGTAGGGTTGTGGAGGTCAAAGCCCCCCACATAGGGGGTACAGGGTGGCTTGCCCCCCTGCTTATAGTTGGAGAAGAGTAATATGTTTTGTTATGTAGTTGTGCTGGAATATTATAAGTGTTGGTGTACTCTGTTTTTTTGATATTAGGAAATTCAGTATTTTGAGTTTTCAGTATTTTGAGCTTTCAAGATTTTGGACTCAGTATTTTGAATTTTGAGATTATGAGCTTTCAAGATTTAGAAGTGGACTTATATATATATATATATATATATATATATATATATATATATATATATATATATATATATTTATTTTTATTTATTTTATTTATTTACATTTGTTGACCGGGAGTGTCCGACTGGACGTAGGTCCATTTTCAGCGGAGACCTGGGGAGAAAAGCTCCACAGTTAAAATAAACAGACACTAGTTACATTGGATTACATAGCGATTAACAATTCAACATAGCAATTACTTACAACATATTTACAGATGAAGAACATAGTACATCAGTAGACAACTAGAATCTATCTGTGAAGTACATAACAGACATTAACAAATGTTACAACAAGAAGTTCCTGCTGTATAATAAGTACTAGGCTTATGAGCATTTGAGCTTGCTATAATCAAGGTAGTTAGTGGGGTGGAAAGAAAGGTAGTGGTTGGATGGGGTGGGTGATATTAGAGAGGGAGTTGCAAGGGCATAGCCAGCATGTTTTTAGTTGCGCTTTTAGTAAAGTTTTGAAGTGGGTGCATGATGGTACTGAGGTAATTGTGGGTGGGAGGGAGTTCCATAATTTGGCTATGGTGCAAGAGAATAGTGCTTCACCAGCAGAGTTATTGGCTTTAGTGATCTGCAAGTGATTTTTGTTGCTCGATCTTAGTGGTCTGGTGGTGCAATAGGGTTGGAGTAGATTCTGGAAGGATGGGACGTTTAGTGGATGGTTTACTAGTTTGTGGGTGAGTGAGAGTTGATACCACTGAAGGAGGTGAGGTAGTTCAAACCAGCCCATTTCAGCAAGTGAGAGCCAGTGGTGACTATGGTAGGATGCCCCTGTGGCGAATTTGGCAATTTTGTTGTTGCAGGTCTCTAGCTTGTTTAGATCGCATTGCCTTAGGTTGGTATATATATTGGAGAGGCATAAAGTAGGGTGGAGATAAGGTGGGAATTTGCTATTGAAATCTTTGCTGCTTTGGTGAGAAGTTGCTTATTTTTGTATAACGCTCCTAGTTTTTTGAGGACTTTTTTTATGGTCATGGATATGTGAATGTCAAATTTTAGTTTATTGTCTATTTCCACTCCTAGCAATTTGGTGTGTTCATTTGGGTATATAGTGGTGTTGTCTTTTGCTGTGATGTTAAAGTGAGAGTTGTTTTGAGTATGTTTGCTGGGTTGGAAGATGAGTAGTTTAGTTTTGTTTGGGTTGAATATTAATTGGGCATCGGATAACTAAGTTTCAACAGAGGAAAAGGCTTCCTGTGTCACTTTTTGCAGTTTGGGTAGGGACTGGCTGAGCAGATGATGGTTGAGTCATCTGCGTATTGTATGAGTGTGCCATGTTTGGTGGCAGAGGCTAGATTATTGGTGTAAACAGGGAAGAGTAGGGGTCCAAGGATGGATCCTTGGGGAACCCCTATGGAGACAGGTAGTTGGGGAGATATGTCATTCTGCCATACAACGAATTGTTGGTGGTCAGACAGGTAACTCTGAAACCAGTTGGTGACTGATTGAGAGAAGGATAGGTTATTGAGGACAGAGAAAAGTTGTTTGTGTGGGACGATGTCAAATGCTTTAGATAGGTCTAGGAAAGTAGCAGAGGAGCGATAGCCATTGTTTTTATGCTGAAGGATAGTGTTAGTAAAGGAGAGTAAGGCAGGGGTGGTGCTATGGTTTGGTCGGAAACCATGCTGAGTACTGGAAAGGAGGTTGTTAGTAAGGAGGTAGTCTGAGACCTGAGAGTGTATGCATCTCTCTAGTATCTTGGAGAGTGGAGAGAGAATAGCTATGGGGCGGTAACTGGTTAGTTTTGTGGAGAGTCTGCCTTTGTGGAGGGGAATTATATGTGATACTTTCCACAGTGTGGAAATGTAACTTTCTGACAGAGATCAGTTAATCAAGATAGGTACTGGGTAGGCCAGAGCATCAGCTGTGATTTGTAGGTATTCACTTGGGAGGTTGTCTGCTGCTAATTTGGTGGGTTTAAGTTTAGTTAAGAGTTTTTTTATGTTGGAGGTAGGTACAGGAGAAAAAGAGAAGGCAGTGTGGAGATTACTAGTTGAAGGTGTGGGTTGGAGGGGAGGGAGGTTGTGTTGTTTAGCTAGTGATAGTATGGTTTGGGTGAAGTGTGTGTTGAATGAGGTAGTAATATTTTCTGAGGAGTGAGGGATGTTAGGAGGAGGGGTACTGACTTTACCTGGGTTGAGGATGGAGTTTATGGAGGACCAGAATTGTTTGGGGCTGTATTGTGAGGAGTCTAAGGCAGACTGGTACTATTGGAATTTGTCCTGTTTTATTAGCTTTTTGACTCTAATGCGTAGTTCTAGGAATTTCTGTCTAGTTGAGGGGTTTTTGGTTTTGCGCCAGTACTCCCAGGCTTTATCCGTGTTTTTCATTTCTGACTTAGTGATTTTCTGTAGCCATGGGGGAGTTGTGCTTTTGTTCTGGAAAGTCTTATGGGGGCATGGTAATTAAAGATGCTTAGGAAGGTAGTATTAAAAAATTCAACTGCATCATCAAGACTGAGGTACTTTAGAGGATGCCAGTTACATTCTTTGAGGGATGAGATGAATATGAGTGGGTTAAAGTTTAGTTTTTTACGTATTTGACGGTAGATGACAGGTTTAGCTTGGTATAGGTATTTTTTGAGTAGGAATGTTGAGGAGTGATCACTGAGGCTATCTGATAAGCAACCTGATATATATGACTGGGGGCTCTTACTGACTAGTATGCAATCCAGGGTAGCGTGCTTGCTGGAGTTTTTATTTATCCTGGTTGACGACTGGACTAGTTGGGTGAAGCCATGAAGGTTTATATGATGGGTTGGATGGTTGCCAGAACAGGATTGCCAGTCAATACTGACATCACCTAAAATGATAGTTTCTTGGGGGAGATGGTGGGTAGACCAGCTGGGGAGGTTTTCTAGTGGAGGGATCAAAGTAGACCCATATATATATATATATATATATATATATATATATATATATATATATATATATATGGGTGGGCATTCGAAAGACATGGGTAGATGGGCGTGCCTTCGTTGAAGGTTGAACGTCAAGCTAGCACCTCGCATTCGTGAAAATCTACTGCCAATCATTAGCGGACCGGAGTTCCGCTGTGGTGACCCCTAACTGGGAAAAGCCGAAAAACGACAACAACATATGTATAGATATATATATATATATATATATATATATATATATATATATATATATATATATATATCTACACACACACACACACACACACACACACACACACACACACACACACACACACACACACACACACACACACACACACATGGGTCAACTTTGAGTCACTGAAAACTCATTTCACTGAATTTAAAAACACTCACACCAAATCACTGAAAGCTCAAATCACTGAAAACTCATTTCACTGAATCACATTTCACTAAATGCAAGTACTGTTGGGCAAATAAAATGTATATGCCCTTTTCCTCACTGTAGTACGATTCTGGAGTTAGTATATATAGTTAGGGGTGTGTGGGGAGAACAGCCCTTCACACTGGGGGGTGTTGGGGGCATAGCCCCCCACCTACTTGTGGTTTTATATTGTTAGCTTTCAGTGAAATGAGATTCATAAATATAAAAATATAAATATAAAAGCCAAGTAGGTGGGGGGTCTCTGCCCCCACCCACTCAACTATATATACTAACTCCAGGATCACGCAGTGGGGAAAAGGGCATATACATTTTATTTGCCCAGCAGTACTTACATTCATTGAAATGTGATTCAGTGAAATGAGTTTTCAGTGATTTGAGCTTTCAGCAATTATTTGAGGGTGAATTGAAATTCAGTGAAATGAGTTTTCAGTGAATCAAAGTAGACCCATATATATATATATATATATATATATCTATATGGGATCCATACTAATGCACAAACGGCAGTTTCACCGAAAGTGAAACTGCCGATCATACATTCGCGAAAGTGTTTTCACCGAAAAAGCACTTTCGCAAAAGTATGATAAGATATAGGGAAAATCAGAGGGGAATGGCTGTTGCTGAGATTGTAGTACAGTGAAGATGAGGGACTATTCCCTTTTTCCCACTGTAGTGCAATCTCGGAGTGAGAATATAATAGTAGGGGAGGTATGGGGGGGTGCAGTTATGTGTTTTTTATTTTTTTTGGTGTTTATTATGGGGACTTGAGCGAAAGCGCTTTTTCGGTTAAAAGTGCTTTCGCTAAAGTGTGTTCAGTGAATGTGGATTTGGACTATATATATATATATATATATATATATATATATATATATATATATATATCTATGTTTATAAATATATACAAGGGCAGTTAGCAGGGTCGCAGTGGTGCAGCGGTTAGCATTGTCACCTCACAACAAGAGGTTCTCTGGTTCGATCTTGTCTGGAGTGCCTTCTGTGTGGAGTCTGCATGTCCTCCCCGTGGTCGAGTGACATTTAAAGATATACAGGTAGGTGCGAGCGTGAATGGGGTGTGTCTTCCTTGAAGGTTGAGCATTGGGCTAACAACCCGGCACTGTAAAAATAAAATCCACTGCCAATCATTAGCGACCGGAGTTCTACTGTGGCCACCCCTAACTGGGAAAAGCCAAAAGACATTACTTTTACTATAAGGGCAGTTAGCCTAGTACTAATCTATGAACCTATATAAATTATATATATATATATATATATATATATATATATATATATATATATATGTATGTATATATATATATATATATATATATATATATATATATATATATATATACATATGTGTGTATATATATATATATATATATATATATGTGTGTGTGTGTGTGTGTGTGTGTGTGTGTGTGTGTGTATAAACTCAAGGTGCTATGGAGATGGGTTGGTGTTTTGGCCACTGCAGAAAATGCTGGTTTTGCACTTAAATCAGTAATGTTGTTGTCCCTGACACTTAAGGAAAGTGCTGCTAATGAGTCAGGCAATGAAACTAAATGCATGACCCAATAATGACAAAATTGCCCAATTCAGAACATTTCCATTATAAAAGTCTACTTTCACACAAACACACACACACACACACACACACACACACACACACACACACACACACACACACACACACACACACACACACACATACACACACACAAGTATATGTTGCTTTACTGAAGAGCACACACATTGAAACACAGATGATCAATGTCATTTTGAAAAATCAACATATTCGAAAAATCCACAACATCAAAACAAACAAACAAACAAAAAATCTCTGCAGCACCTTACTAATGCATGTTAACCCCTTCCCTACACTTTATCTTAGAAAAAACATTCTGTAACACTACCACTACAAAAGGCACTCAGGCACATACCGCATACTGCAGCACACACTTGCAACATTAAATCTATTCTCTCTAGCATTACTCTAATCTTAACTCACAAACACTCCCACACACACTCTCACCTCCTAATGACAAAACATTCTTTATATCCAAAAGTTTTGACATTAAAATATGAAACCTAGACTTATCAAACTCACACCTATTCAATATATATTTTTTTACATTCGCAAAATTTGGCTATATGAATTATCAGGAGGATTTCCCAAGCAATTCACTCTGTCAAGTGAAAATTTGATAGAACAAATGACATCAATATATATTCTACACACACACACACACACACACACACACACACACACACACACACACACACACACACACATATAAAATATAAAACCTATGGAGACCTAATAGAGTAGGTGGTAACTGGGATGGGACTTGCATTCATTAGGTGTTATTTAAAAAATTATGAAAGACATCTGGTAAATTCGGGTGTATATCTAAACACAGAATGCTGAAAAGTTCGAATACCAAAACCTAGAACTTGAAAGATCGAAGACTGAAAATATCGAAGCCGCAGAACATCAAATTCTTTCCCAAGGAAAGAATTTAATGGGCCGTTTCTGCAGCTTCGCTATTTCCTCCACTGTGGTCCGATCTCTGAGTTGGTTTATTTAAGTAGGAGGTGTCTAGGGGGCACAGCTCTCCACGTTGGGAGGTGTGGGGGCAAAGCCCCCCACATTAGAAATAGTTTGTAGTGTTTGTGTGTTTCGCATTTAGTACTGGAATAGCAAATTTTTCCCCAGGGAAAAAATCTCTGTTCTCAGTCTTCGAGGTTTTCAGCTTTCGTGGTTTTGGGTTTGATGTTGTAACATTTGAAGTTTTGACACTTCGATGTTATGATATAGACCCGTAAATTCTTAGTTAAAATCTTATTAATTTAATAGCTTTTAAAACCAGAACCAATTTTTTATTAAAGGGGAAAAAAATCTGAAATGTTTATAGGAAAACTAGAAGGACCAATATGTGTCTTTCATTAGATCAAAAACAAAATGGTAAATACATTTGTGTTTGTTTTAAGTAGTGCAGATTAATGGCAGAGGGACTGTGTTATTTAAGCATTTAAGCATAAAGACAAGAAAAATGAATGGATGCCTGTTCACTTTAATTGTAAAGCATATTAATGGCTTCAGCAGGTATATACAGTATTCACAACTGTATGTTTTATCAGTACAGGGGGCACCACAGTTGTCACAGATTTCTTCATGTTTTTGCACACAACTCTGCATACATACAGAGATGCTAAACACTGCAGCAGTTTTCTGGGCTACCTATGAATTTGGCATCTGTATTATACCTTACTTGAAATGGTACTTGAATATAATGTTTTTATGTTTGATATGGAAAGTTATTTCATGAACAGTCAAAAAAAAAAAAAAAAAAAAAACTTCAGGAGCCATATGAGGAGGGTGTAAAAAGAATGCTGAAGGTGGTATTCTAAACCCGACTTCTACCATTTCAGAGAGATTTGGAAGAGGAGTGGAGGGTGTGGGAATGGAAATGACGGTTTCATTGGACCTGGTTGAATTATTCAGAGAATTGGTAAGGATTATTTGTTTCTGTCCTGGCATTCCAACTTCCTGTAAACACTATATTAACAAAATAATATCGAGTCGTAATGTGTACCTTATGCCAAATCTTTCAGTACAATAAACTCCTATCATATGCACTGGTGTCAGCAATGGAATGGTAGGGTTGCCACCTTTTCAGATGACCAAAGTAAGACACTTTTTAACTCCCATCCCTCTTAATACAGGGTAGTCCCTATTTTGGCATGTGTGTTCTGTAAAAAAAATCATATTTCTTTTAAAAAAAATTTTTACTTTGGACATTTGAAAAGGTAACAACACTACTGAGATTTTTCAGGACAAATTATACTCACAATGCATGCAAAGGACTAGATTTCACAAGCCGAATGCTTATTTTTTTTTTAAAGTTGAATTGTTTCTACTGTTTCTTATAATATTAAGGTTATCAAATACAAAATAATTGATTTATGCAACTATTACTAGAAACTTAGGAAATATATAAAACGTAACATCTCATAATATTCATTATTTTTTTACAACTGCATGAAGAGGGATTGTCCTGCATAAACAGGGCATGAGGTAAATTTATGGGATGGGGAATAAAGGCAAACAAAGATCTTTAACAACAATAAAATCCCCAATAACCACACCATTCGTGACTGGGTCTTAGTTAACAAAGCCCTTCACACCTACCTAGCAGACTGCTTACCTGACTCCCTCAGTGTCCATTCCCCAACCTTCCTACTAAAAAATCACATTAATGATTGCATACCCATTACCCACAGACTTATTCACAGCAAAGTAAATTTTAACCCCAACTCCTTCACCTCCTCCCTCTGGAATGTAAACTGGTCACCTCTAAAGTACATCAACCTAGATGAGGCAGTCCAGTTCTTTAACAGTACCTTCCTCAATATCCTTAACTCCCATGCCCCCTTGAGAAACACCAGAATCAGAACTAAGAGCTCCCCCTGGCTACAAAAAAAACACCAGGGGCCTTATGAAAACCAGGGATAAAACATGGGAATGCTGGTGCATAACTAAAAACCCCTCAAATAGGCAACTCTTCCTTGAACTACGTAACAAGGCCAAAAAGCAAGTAAAAGCAGACAAAGCCCTTTTCTACCAGACTTCCCTAAACTCTTCCCCAAACAACCCCCAAGCAATTCTGGTCCACAATTAATTCTATACTCTGCCCAGGAAAAGTAGGCACCCCCCCCACCAACCACCCCTCTCTCCACCAGTAGCATTGCTGATTCCTTCAGTATGCACTTCACAAAAACCATGCTACCCCTAACAAAACAAAAACTTCCCTACACTAATTCTCCCCTCACCCAACCCCAAGCTACCCTTCCCTACCTTCTTTCTCTTCACAGTACCCACCTCCTACATAAAAAGACTACTGACAAAACTAAAACCCACAAAACTAGCAACCAACTACCTTCCCGCTGAATACCTAAAGATAGCAGCTGATGTCCTAGCTTATCCTATTTCCATATTAATCAACTGCTCCATATCTGAATCCTATGTACCCATGCTATGGAAAATATCACACATCATTCCCCTCCACAAAGGTGGCACCTCCACTGACCTCTCCAACTACTGCCCCATTGCCATCCTCTCCCCCCTCTCCAAGATACTCAACAAATGCATCAACTCACAGGTCTCCAAATTCTTCCTTAACAATAACCTCCTCTCCAATACCCAGCATGGTTTCAGACCTCACCACAGCACGACAGCTGCTCTCCTCTCCTTCAGCAACACTATCCTCAATCACAAAAACAATGGCCTCCTCTCCTCTGCTGTATTTCTGGATCTATCTAAAGCCTTTGACATTGTGTCACACAATCTACTACTCTCTGCTCTATCTGACTTCTCTTTCTCCACACCAGCCACAAACTGGTTCCACGGCTATCTACAAGGCCACCAGCAATCAGTTCTCTGGGACAACAATCTATCCATTCATCTCCCTGTTACTCTCAGGGTTCCCCAAGGCTCCATCCTTCATCTCCTACTTTTCTCCCTTTTCAACAACAACCTGCACACTGCCACCAAACATGCCTCCCTCATACAGTACACAGATGATTTCATCCTCATCTGCTCAGCCCCAACTCTAACAAAACTCCAACAGATCACCCAAGAATCTTTCTCTTCAGTTGAAAGCTGGCTATCTAATGCCCAGCTTCTCCTCAATCCAAATAAAACCAAACTCCTCATCTTCCAATCCTCCAAATCTACCCCAAACACCCCACATTTCACTATTCAAGCCAATGATAATACCTCGATTTCACCAACAGTCCACACAAAACTTCTTGGCGTACAGATAGACAATAATCTCAAATTTGATAACCACATGTCACTAACAATAAAAAAAGTTCACAAAATACTGGGTGCCTTATATAGAAACTGCCAATACCTCACCAAACCAGCAAGAATCTCTATCGCCAATTCCCAACTAATCTCCACCCTACTCTACACATCACCGATACTTACAAATCTTAGACAGTCAAACCTATGCCAACTCAAAGCCTGCTACAATAAAATCACAAAATTTGCCACTGGTGCCTCTTACCGCAGCCACCACTGTGTCTCCCTTAGAGACCTTGACTGGCTTGAGCTCCCTCATCTCCTACACCAAACTCAACTCACCTTTGCTCATAAACTAGCAAACCACCCTCTCTGAATCCCATCTCTCCATACAATTCTCCAACCCTACCACTCTTCCCAAACCACTATGCTCCTGCAACAAAAATCTACTCCAGATCACCAAAGCCAAAAACTCAGCAGGTGAAGCACTATTTTCCTGCACTATATCCAAGCTCTGTAACAACCTTCCCACTACCATAACTACCCTTCCTTCCTGCAGTCTTGATAAGACTGCACTTAAATCTCACCTAAATTCTTACTGTCTTTGTCCTTGTCCAAACCCTGATTAAGAACCCCCCCCCCACAACCCTTCTCTCCTTTCCCAGTTTTAGATAGAGTATCCTCTCTATCACTATAAAACTGAACTGAAGATCACTCACTGCTTGTTAATCCTTCCAGGATTTAGTTATTATTTAGTCTATTATTATTGTTATATAGTTACTGTTTACAAAATTTGTAGCACTGTGTTTTACTTCTTATTTCTCAATGTTTGTAATTAGAGCTTACTACTCAATTATACCTAATTTGCTCCTGAATTTCTCCATGTCATGATCATCTCTACTGTATACATACCTTGATTGTTATTGTTTACCATCTGCCATGTCATTCTGTGGAGCTTTTCTCCCCGGGCCTCCACTGAAATAGGACCTATGTCCAGTCGGAATTTTCCAGTAAACAAATGTAATAAATAATAAATAAATAAATACTACATGTAGAACAGAACAAAACATTTTACTTACATTACTTACATAAAATGCATTGCAGTATGCTAGATATATTAAATTATTTAACCTACAATCAAGGTTTTGGTATTTATTTCATGTTCTTTTGGCAGCTGAGACATGGTGGAGAAAACAGTTCCTGAGATGGATTGCACCCCTTCATTGTTTATACAAAACATTCTCTAAGAGATATCTAGAGTATTACGAAGGTAAATGGCAACTCCTCCTAGATGCAAAAATATATGTTGATTATAATGATACATCCAGTTCAAATTTGGATGAGTTATTGAGAGATTTAGAAAATAAAATGTTAAAGTACAAGAAGTTTCAGTGGCAGAGACTGACATTTGAGATTCATCTGAAAAAGATTATTGTTCCAAGCAGCTTGCACATTCTGAACGTGCCCACATATGTGGATCAATAACCATAATTATTGAAAAAAATGGAAAGAGTTGACTTTGAAGATTAGTCTGAAATATATGTACATGACGAATGACTTTATTTATAGGTTCATATAGGTAGGTACTAGGCTATCTGCCCAAAGGCATTTATAAGCCTAGCCAGAATGTGTTGGCTTTTGCCAACATTGAATTTGATTTATTTGTTTCAGTTAATTAAATAAATGAGAAAGTAGTGAAAAGTATTGATTTTGCTACCCACTCTACAAAATACAATATGCTGGATAAAGTCTCAGTGCAGGAGTGATGAATAATAGCAATGAAAAAAGAAAACTACTAAGAGGTGACATGATTTTAAAGAAGGTAATGTTTTTTTTTTCTGGCTCAAGGAGAATAAACAATTACAAGACAGAGGGGTAGTAAAAGTATTAAATAATTCAAATTCAAGTGCTGTAAGTGATATGGCAAGTTCTAAATCCACTTTAACAGCAAGAAATCCACACATCAGAGGAAGCACATCCCTTTTTGGCAGGGAATCTCAAAGGTGAGGAGTAGAGGTCAAGGGAAAAGAAGAGGAAGAAGAAGAGGCAAAGGAAGACATTTTTGGCAAGGAATGAGAGCTACAACTTGCAGCATGTTGATGGACAGGATTTAGAGCTTTTTAATTATTCATCAATGGTATTGACACTTCCACAGAACAGCCTTCTACAAAATGGTCTTGTCATTTATTTCTACCAGGCATGTTACAATAATGCAAGAGTTAACAGATCTACACCTGTTTGTTAGGAACATGAATTTGCAAATTGATCTTTCTTGCAGTTTCATGAGAACATTTGTAAGAAACCAAGCCATTTTGTTCCTCAGAATAATCCTATTAGTGAAGCCTTTTTACAAATGTGTGAAAGGGACATTAGAAGTATTTTATGAACAATAAATACATAAGAAATGTAAGTTCTCTAATTTAACACTTTATGAATATTCTGGTTTAGAGGAATAAAAATGAAATATGAATATAATTATAAAACAGGCCAATAAGGGAGTGGATATTGCCATTTTTGATACACTAGATTATAACAATTGAGAAAATAAATTATTCACTGATACTGCTGTTTACCATTTAGTTAATAAAATGGAAATTAATAAGTTGATAATGAACTTTAAGTTGAATATTTATGACTTATATTTCTGTGGTAGTTTAATTTATGAATTGTTTGAATACTTTTATGTAGATGAACTGATTATATGAGAGTTTTATTGGTTACCCAAAATCCACAAGAATAAACAAAATCCCCCTATGAGACCAATAGTCTCAGGCAGAAGATGAATTACTCAGCCGGTCAGCAATTATTTTGAAAAAACTTTTACACCCTTTTTATGTGGATTTAATATAGTTTTGAAAGAAGTAAAAAATGTTCTTAATGACATAATGAATGATATGTTAATAGAGAACTGGTGCTACAGGGTGTGGCTTGAGAGCAGATTGTGGTTCAGGAAGGAGAGTGACCTTACCTTTTGTCTAGAAGTTCCAAAGTTTTTGCATTAAATCTCTTCACTTCTATAAAATAAGTTGCCTTATGTCAATATTCATTTAAAGATGTTTTATTTGGATTAATGTTTTCATCTTATAGACTTTGCCAGATCAGGAAAAACTTGTAATGATACTGGCTAAGGCTTTGCTCTTTTATCCTAATTTCAGCAAATGGGCATGGGAGGAGTAGTTGTGATTAATTTTTCTATTAGCCTTTTAATTGGCTTTATTCACAGCTTCCCACTTGGCTGTGCTTCATTGCTACTAATCTGCATATGGATTTCTGAATAAGCCTTTAATTGGCTATAATTGTAGCTCCAGGATTGGTTGTGCTTTCTAACTACTAATTTACATAACGTTTTCAGAATCCTTCCAATCTAGTGACTCTTTCCTCACCACAACTGTGTTCCCAGCTCCTTTTTTTTACATTGGTCTATATCTAACTTTAAATTTGGTTTTCAAGTGAATACAAAAAATAACCAATTTATTTCTGTCTTATCCACAAACAGTAACAGTCTTATTGCATGTACCATTACAGTACTGAATAGACCTACCTTTTAACAATTTTTGTATATTACAGATTGTTCTCATTACAGAAGTTGTATGTATTTAATTCTTTATTTAAAAATATTTTATGAGTTGATGGTCGAGTGGGTGGATTCAGATCCTGTTTGTGTTTAAGTCTCTTGTCATTTCATTAGGACATTCTCTTGCAGACTAATAGAGTTACCAACTATATTCTAATCTTACATCAAAAGTCAGACAGAACCTGTTTTTATGTGGCTGCAAGTAATTAAAAACACAACAAATAACAGAACTCAAAAACATTGTCTGATTAGGACCATGCCAATAGTAGATCTCACTTTTTATGGGGATTTATACAAATTATCCTGCTTCAGACCTTTCTTAGCAAAGCAGTAGTCCTTAATTGGCACTGAAATTTGAAGTACTTTCACTCACTGGGTAGATGGGTTTTATCAGTTTCTTGTTTGCAACTAAATGTTCTAAATATTGTGAAAATCAAATTCTTTTGAGCATGCATGCAATAGTGGTGTTCAGGTTGATTTAGGCCAAAATAATTCTAACAATCATAATTAGGTAATGGTTTTGCACACCAGTAATATTCCCTAATGAGGTAATGGTTTTGTACACTGGTACTGTTCCCTAATGAGGTAATGGTTTAGCAAACAAGTGCTGCTCCTTTCCTGAAGTTAGTGGGAGGTATTAACTATTGGTTCTTTTCAGGTTCTGGCTGTAGAAATGATTTTGTTGGAGTGAAGAGCTCTTTTGAGTCAATGTAGACCAGAGCTGGAGATAACCTACCATACCTCTCAACCTGGATACATCAAAAATCTGGACAAGGCCCATGGAAAATAGGTACAAATTTGTACGCTGATTAACACCTAATTTGCATACACAATTATGTAACTCCACCCACTACAATGGAATTGTGGGATACCAACTTTCAAATGCAAACTGAAGAACAGACAACCAAAATATGGCAGACCTATGCCCCACATGGACAGGCGCAGTCGGTGCTGATCATGGAATCGCTCTGCTAACAATGACCATATAACTATGGTCAACTAGGGCAAATGGGTTTTTTCCATGGCAAGGCTTGCAAAGGCCCTAGGGCCATTACCCTAGGAACCTATGATCCTATTAACATATTCTATATTATCTTAAAACGCAATAGCACACTAGTCAGTGTCAGCAAACAGGTGTATAATTAAATGAAAGAAGTAAACACATCAGCACATCTGGACACATTACAGTTAAAAGCCCAAACTGTTAAACCTGGAAAGTTCTATTTCAAATTTGATTCAATATTATATAGAGAAATACATAATTTAGATTCAACCAATGGATGATATTCATATTATTCTCCAAATGAAATATTCATAAAGCTTTCTTCTTGAATATATTTCCTGATGTAACTTGGCTAACAGCTGTCTTGCATTCACACTTCTAGGCAGGGTTACCAGCAATTGAAAAGACAAAAAGCAGAAAAAGGTTTGTGTCTCACTTTGCTCTATCCTTTATGCCACCAGCTACATGCTCTCCCAGCCCAGTTTGTTATACAGTTTTGGTCATCACAGTGGCTGGATGTCTTTTTTCTCCCTTGTTTTATTTTTAGTTTAACTACTTATATATATAACTGGGTTGCACCGACCCTTGTAAGAAAACTAGTATTTGCAGTCAAAGACTTTACAAATACTGGTATTCTGTTTGATGTGGCAAACAAAACACTGGTGTTTGTAAGGCCATTTCCAAATTAACATTACTGGATCAGTCTGCAATTTTCTGAACTGTCTTTGAAAAAAAAAACAGGTGGCAACCTTACTTATAGGCAGTAATATAGCAATAACCCACGCCTGGGTGTGGGTAATGCTGGATTTACCCACGGTTGGCATGGTTTGGTCCCGAGGGTGAAGCCCGAGGGACCAAACAAAGCCAACCGTGAGTAAATCCAGCATTACCCACACCCAGAAGTGGGTTATTGCTATTATACAATGACATTATTTAAGAAAAAAAATAATTACTTTTCTTAAATAATGGCATTGTATAATGCCTCCTTGCTGCCCTTCCGCAGCTGTCTGGTATTCCGCGGAAGTTCTGATGTACTGCGCATGCCTACGCAGTACATCAGAACTGTGGGCAAAAGCAATGGAGAAAGCAAGATCTCTGTTGCTTTTTACTGTTTCGCTATGTTAAATGGGTTTAACATAGCAAGACAGCTTTAAAAAAAGCAATGGAGAATCTCCATTGCTTATTTTAAAGCTGTCTCGCTATGTTAAACCCATTTAACATAGCGAGACAGTTTTGAAAAAAGCAACGGAGAAAGCAAGATCTCTGTTGCTTTTTACAAACTGTTTCGCTATGTTAAAGGAGTTTAACATAGCGAGACAGCTTTACAAAAATCAACGGAGATCTCCGTTGCTTTTTTTAAACCTGTGTCGCTATGTTAAACTCCTTTAACATAGCGAGACAGTGTTTTAAAAAAGACTTATACTAATGGAAAAAGTCCGGGCGACCGGACCTTTTTCCATTAGTATAAGTCGATTTACAACGTGCACGCTGCCCAATCAGCGTGCACGTTTTGGAATATTAATGGGGGGGGGTCATGGTATAATGTGCTTTTAATGTTAGTCTGTGGGGAACAGGAATTCATGAAACAGTGGTGTCTCTTCCCAGTGAAACTGACTGCCTGAGAGTGTTTAGTCACTGGGTTGTGACTAGTGACTCTCTCAGTCAAGAGATACAGTTGTCAAATCACTTGTTTTTGTTTCTTTTAATTATAAAAAAAATAGAACTAGAGATATGGTTTACAACGCTGCAATATATTGAAACATTTTGGATACATTTTCAGGCTTGGTATTGGTAGAATAGATCCATCTGTGAACATTCATTGTGTGAAATCTAGGCTCATAGTTTCACTAGGTGTCAATTTTGTTTTGGTAAAGCTGTATAATATTCACCTGCTTACTACTCACTTGCCAAAATATGGCATTGTAATTACTCAAATCAATGTGGAATGGTGATTTCAGTGTGTATAAAATCACTTTTCAGGAAAATATTGAGCAATGAAAGCGGCAGAAGTCATAAACGGGCCACTTAGATTATTGTTTGAAAATGATGGGCTTGAAATCTTGCATAAGGAAGTTAATGGTGATTCGGTGAATAAATTGAATTCTAGCTCATAATGTTAGGAATACTAGCTCAGAACATTTCAGATTTTTTCTCCTATATTGTTGCACACACACACACATACACACACACACACACACACACACACACACTTGAAGTTACTTGAGTTTGTTTGTTTTGTTTTTATTTTATCACAGCAGTTAGTGAAGGCAACAGGAATAAATCCTTGTCTTGTGACTGCTGCTGCAGATTTTGTTAGATTACTGTTTTATTATCATCATTATTATTTTTTCCCTCACATTTGCTAAGCATGACGTAAGAGCCTTGGTTAGCATGGGGAAGGGAAATGGCAAGTCCCTGCAACTGCTGAACGTTTTGCTGGTTCAGGTTTATTTTGATTTATTTACTTTTGTTTTACTGTTTTTTTTTCGATACTCACTCACTCAGCTCATAAAGCCACAGTTAGTGACATTATTATGATGACCATTTTTATGCATCCATGTTTTATGACCATTTAATATGATGTTGAGAATCTGCAGTCTTCTTTTTAAAAGGCTCTTTTCATACATTAATATCTTGTTCGGTTACACTGGTTCTCAGTAGAGTTTTATTTTGTATTCTGCCTTTATTTAAAAAATAATCAAAATGGTAGGAAAGGCTAAATAAGCTTAAGGGTGGGTCTGCAGCCTAAGAGTATTTTGATTTGCTGAGTGGAGTATGTCACAGTTGCCAGATATATCTATTATTTTTGTTTTGTAATTCAACCATTTAAAGTCAAAAACCTGTTCACTTGAGCTCTTTGTTTAGCGTTCTAGACTTATCCTGCAATATTTAAGAAAGACTAAAAACACAATTTTGGCAGCCTATCACCTTATACAGCAGTATATTTCTAGACACAGTCCTACTTTTAATACTTGTCAATATGTCACCAATAAATAAAATCTAAAATCTGAATAAAAAAGTAGCCCCTTGTAGATGTAAATCCTAAATTAAATCCTTTCTGCATACACTTACTTCTCCGTTCACAGCCAGGAGCGAGTAAATCTGTTTCTTTTGGCATGAGCATGAAACTACAGCCAGGAATCCGTTTCGGCGAGTCTAAATAAAATAAATCCCCAGGAGTGAGTAAATCCATTTTTGCGTGCCTAAATAAAATAAATCCTTTCCGTTTGCCTTCATACTTGCTGTTCCCGCTCGCTCTGAAAACATTTGAACCAGAACTACATCTGCCAAGCTTAAGTCCGACAGGCTGGTAGCCCTGATGAGCTGACATCATCACACACATGATGACGTCAGCTCACAAAGCGCGAAAAATAAAAAAAAAATTACAAAATAAAGAAATAAAATCGGAAATGAAGGGGTGCCATTCGGGAATCGCGGCACCCCATTATTTGGACCCCAAAACTTGGTAAAAACCGAGTAATTCAGGACAGTTGGGAGGTATGGAATCTACCACTGATGGTGGGAGTGCTTACTCATTACCTATGTTACTGACCATAGAGAAAATGTCTGTCAATGTATATGGGTCAAAAAATAAACTCACTGGCTGTAGTGTATTAAACCTGTCTGGAAAACACAATGGTTTGAAGAAACAGAAAAATGTAAAGATTACAGTGGAATCAATCTGGAAAAGTCTAAATCAAAAAGCAAAATGATTACAAAGCATGAACTATGGCTTTCAGAACTCTGGAAACCATTGAAAACTATAACATGTGCTACACTAGTGAAGAAGCAAAGCAAAGGAAAATGCAAACAAACAGTCCACTTGCTCTTTGGCTTTCCAAAAAAGTATCCCAAGTTGCTGTGTTAGTCCCATCCACAGTTTAAATATTAAAGTCAGCAGGTAGAAATGGAGAAAATTCTTGGCTGAGCTAAATCCCATGTGGGATGAAGGGCTTAGTTCATCCTCTGTTATTCACTTGACAACAGTTCATCCTCCATATTCATCTGTCAGTGAAGAGGGAATGTATCCTTTTATCTGCCCCAGATAAAGTTCCAATATATGGATGTAAAAGAAAAATGGAGCTCTTGTTTATTTAGCAGAAAATGGTTGGGGTGGAGACTGGACTTATAATTGGAGTGTGGCATAATATTGCATTCTTGTGACATTGACTATCATGGAAGAGCTAGAATTGCAGCTAACAGTACAGACTGTGGGTATGTTTTCATAATTCCAGTACACTTTTTATGGAACAGCTAATGCTGAGTCCAGGTTTATTTCATGCATTTAGATGAATCTGCCACTTCAACTCTTCTTGCTCCAATAGTGCATTCTTGTTCTCATCCAGGGAAGGTAGGCCAAATTTTGTTGAGTATATGGAATTTGTAGGAATTGTAGCCTGTGTTTTCATGCTATGGTTCACTAACACATTCCTTGTCACTTTCGGTCAGATGTCTGAAAGCTGCTGGGGTATGCATTTTTTGATCTTGCTGACCATTTTGTCAACATAAGAAGCAGTTGCAAAGTGAGAATTGAGCACTATAGACAACTAGTTCACTATTGCAATCACTGCTGTCCTTACTGAAGTATTTTCACCCTGCGTTAGTGCAAATGAAGTCAGAATCATCCATATACCTGCAAAAGCTGCAGTTGGGAGCTTCACATCCATAGCTGCCTTTTTGTTACCAGGTTTGTTTTAGGGTCTTCAGATTCCAAAAAATTACCAATACTTCCCCCTGTTTTGAAGATAAATTGTGGACTTGGTGCCAGCAGTTATCTATTGTTTTGTTGCTGTCTATTATGATGCAACTGTCTTTTAGAATTTTATAAATCTCTTTCTGGTTGAGTGCAAATGTGATAACCATGCTTTAGTTTCTTGCTTCAGTTTCTGAGTCGATATATGGGTTTCTGAACCTGTTGATTATCCTCTTGAACGGTTCAAGGCTGGAGGTGTCTCCTGTTATTTTGAGGTCTTTTATGGGGTCCAGTATGTTGTGAAACTTCTTGTAAGAAATCCCTTTCCAAATCTTTAAGATTTTTTAGGAAAGCTTTCTGCTGTTTGGAAATCCTGGCTATCCTCATGCCCTGGGATTTTATGAGATTTCATTTTGTGATCTCTGGATGCATGCTGGAGGTATGTAATAGGAGATTAACTCTGGTGGGTTCACCAATTGAGAGGTAGGATGCATGAACAACATAATGATATAGATACAAATATGAAAAATAGTGCATTAGCAAAGGTTATGCAGGAAGGAAATAGATATTCATTTAAGGTTTTAGTCTTGACAATGGTTATAGAAAACCTGTATAGTGGGAATATTAAGAATTTTATAGAAGTTATAGAGAGAAAATAGATTTTGGAGTTTGATGTCACATGCAAACCAGGTCACTGGTTTGTAATAAGCTTAATGATAAGATCTTAATACGATCTGGTTACTTTAAAACATGTTTTAAAGCAGAGAAATCTTAAACAATGAGGTCAAATAAGTTGAAATACAAATAGCAATATGGTGCATAGCCTTTTGCTTTACTTTATTTTTCTGTGCTTTTATATGCAGTTTATATCAAGTTGATTAATCAAAAATTGTTCCAGTGTGATTCCCCCCCCCCCCCCCGCATTGGTATCATTGCACCTGCTACCACAAGTCAGTGAAATCACTACATGTTAATATTTTATTTAAATTGATCAACAGCAGTTTAATCAAACTTTCCTTGATTTTGTATAGAAGCCTCCGGGCACATTGTCAGATTCCTTTGAACATGTAATTTTAAGTTTACGTATGGCAGGTTTTATCATGTCAGTAGTTATAGCACTTTCACATATTTCTTTGATTAAAAAAAAAATTCTGCAAATGCATTTGTTATGCTGTCTGATTTCTTCAACATTTATTGATAAACATATTATATTCACAATTTCCTTTACAGTCTTTTTTTCTGATACAATTAAAGTATATTTTGATACTGAGTTCAGACTTTGAGACCAGAGTGAGTTAATAGCTAGATTTGGAAATTTTGATAAGAAAAACAGCAAGCAATTCCTGCACTTTATTATTATAGATTTAGTTTTACAACAAATGTGTTTTTTAAAGCTGGTACATACCTCTTTTCTATCATGTTGAATTTACTTACATATTTGTGACTTACCGGTATTTATTTATTTATGCAGAAGTTAATAATATCGGCAAACAAATTAACTCAGTAGCCTGTGCAGACTTATTTGGGTTATTATCAGGCATTAATTCACCATAGTTTCCTCTGGTACAGTCTAAGAACAATGATTTGGTTACAGATGAGTTTGATTTTGGCTATTAAGTACAGATGATTGTAACTATGAGTGGAGAGCAGAAAGAGCATAGATGTCTCAGTATGCTATATTAAGATATTGCTGTCCTAGCTGGATTATGTGTTATTTTTCCCAGGTTGTTTTGATTAGTAAGTCAATTAATATTTGGATGCATTTACCTGATAGTGAGTAGCTTACCCAGTCAAAATGTTGGTAGCTAAGATCACCATAAGTCTTTTATTTTCATTGATTCTTACATCCTGGAAATCAGAAACTCGTTATACTCTGTAGCTGACTCTATGCTCTGTAGCTTTCTCATGTTTTGTGCTACAGATTTCTGTAATATTATTACTCAGTACAACTGCTCCTAATTATTGTAGGACTAATTTCCAGTCCTGACCTGCTGTCTTGGCTTATGGATATTAGTCATTTTTTTAAAGGCTAACATACCACCTATCCTATTGGATCTGCAACAATGAAATCAGGTATACTCTGTAATTTGGGATATGCATTTGGATCTTTAAGTCATGTTACAGTGGTGCAAACATCAACAACCTCTATGCAGAAAAGTGCTTCTAAGTCACCTTGAGACTTCTGGTATTTAGCAAGGCCGCACTCACTTCTGATATTTTTAGCTTGCATATTCTAAATTTCCTTTTTTTTTTTATACATTATCAGAATTTGAAAAAGTCTCCCTGAAGACCCCAAAGAAAGAGGTACAAGAGAAACAAAGCAATCTGGTTGCCCATCTCACTGCAGGATTAAACATAGTGAATCCCCTGTCAGTGACACCATGTCCTTAGTCACTTAAATGCCAACAATTTGGCATGATATTTATATGCCATATGAGCGAATGGAAGAATTTCACAAAGCCTATGTGAACAATTTGGCATAATATTTATGTGCCATATGAGGGAATGGAAGAATTTCACAAAGCCTATGTATTTTTCTCATGATTGCAAAGGATATGTGATAATCTCAATATACCCTGTGGTATATGAAGAGGGAGAGCCTTCTTAGAGTTTTCATTCCAACACAAAAAATTACATTGTCATAATTAACTTTAATCTTTTTAACCTAGCAGAGATGGCCCGTATTTTGACATCAGGTAGACATGACACTGTCACAAGCTTATTACAAAAAGTATGAGCATGTTGGCCTGTTTTTGTTTTTATTCACTATAGAGTTACCAACTGCTGCAATGTTTTTGGATTGCCCGTCACAATATCTGCTTCATGGGTTTTTAAGTCTGAATAATACATTTTAACCCAAGGCATATTTTTTTCTGGTCTCTGACTCCCTATACTGCTATTGTATGCTTGATTTGCAGTGGTAATTGTGAGTTCCATGTAATGTGCATTTAACATTCTGGTTTTCTTGAGATTATGCTGTCTTTGGAATAAGAGAATATTTTTGGTGTAGCCTTCAGAATCTCAGCATATAAAATGGTGAGTGTGTGTGTGTGTGTGTGTGTGTGTGTGTGTGTGTGTGTGTGTGTGTGTGTGTGTGTGTGTGTGTGTACATGCATTTATCCTCATGTGGTGGAGTAACTGATGGCAGTTTACTCTCATTACTCTGAACATACATTTGTTACAGATATGTCAATATTTGACATATGTACATAAATACAAAGTTACATGCTAACAACGCATGTGAGAGGGCAATAAAGATATAGTGTAACAAAGGGGAGTTAATATGATATACATGTTAATAAAATGCTGAGTTGAGGTAACATGTAACAAGAACAGTGGATACCTTATGGGGTAAATGCATACACTGCAGTTATTCATAAAAGATGTATATACTTATGTATGCTATCTGATGCATCTGCTGTATTCCACGCTTCAGCATTTATGGAAAAGAAAAAATGAACCTTTCAGCTGTTGTGTCATGCATGTCAGAATGTGCCCTGTTTTTGAAAATATGTGTTATTGGCACCTATAGGAAAGGAGTCTATCACCTATAAACATGTAATAGACAAACATGTGTTGTATAGTCATGAAAATGCCAAATGGTAATATAATAACACTCAATATATATAAGTAACAAATGACAACACAGTTATGATGACATTTCATGATTTCACGTTTACAAATGGTTAATGGCACACATCTAATACATTGTTATACTGGGCATGCTGACAAGGAATTACAGGAAGCAGTAACAAAACATCAATTCAACAGCATCAGCACACAATAAAGTGTCACAATAGAGGCCCAGTCACACTTTTTGATGATTTGACAGTATGTCCTACAGTAAGAAATGTTTTATCAAAGCCCACATCTGTCATAAAGCTAATCAGTATGAAGAAAAGAATTGCCATAACAAAGAAATGCTTGGATGAAAACATGCAATACGGAGCATAATTATTCTGGAAATAAGTAATACCTTTGAGCAATGAATGACATAGTAAGCATTCACATCTTGTCATTTCTGAATACATGCTAGGACAGATATCAAAGAGATACATATCAGTTATGGACACCAAAGAAATATGCATAACAGTTTTTTAGCTGAATATTTTTGCTAAAAAGTGGTCAAAATGCACAATAATACTGTATAGCTAAACATCTTTTATGTATTTGAACAGTAGCATACACAGTATAAGGTTGAGCGACATACTCACAGCTGGACTCAAACCTCCTAACTAAGTAGGTGCACAATCTACAAAGCAGAGTATCAAAATCACACACCACAGATTTTGCATTTCAACTATGAAATACAGTAGTTATGTAAGAATTATATAAGTCTTGTGTTGCCAAAAATGTGTTTTCCCTGGGGATACTGGTCTTTGCTAGTTTAACACTGTACCACTAAAAACACATCACATAAGTGGAAATGTACATAAATGTGGTTGTGAGGTAGCCAGCTGTATGTGATAGTAATCACAGTCATAGTATTTAAACAAGGATGGAGTCAAACCTCTTTCCTATCTAGTTACACAATGTAAAGAGCACAGTATCAGCTATCAGCACCACAGGAGATATCTGAGTACAAGTGAGGTCTACAGTATCTATGAAGGGATGACATCAGCAGTGTATTGCCAATGAGATGTGTGTGTGTGTTTGTGTGTGTGTTAACATGTCTTTTGCGGCCATCTGGGTTTGTAAATGCTGCCACTAGAAATGTGATTAAACCAGTCCTGAATCAATTTACAGTTAAACACACATAGTCTTAGAAGATAATCATTGCTGTATTCAAACGTTCTACCTATCTAGTTACACATTCTAGAGAAAAGGGTAAGAAATGCAAGCATCACAACTGAAGTCTGACTTTTAAAGTGATAGTGCAATTTAGAAAGAATGACCTTATCAGGATGTTGCAGAGAAAATGTTGTTATGAAAAGTGGGATAAGGGGATTGGAGACTCATCCATCTGTCTAAAGGTTTCTCCATGTGGAACTGTATTGATTTCAGCTGTTGCGGAAGTTATACCTACCTGACTCTATAGCCGCACCCATGCAAGTTGATCACTGTGAGATTTGACCATTCTACCAATCTAGTTACATAATCTACAGATAATGCATTAAACACATGTACCACAGTCAAAGTCTGATTAGAAGTGAGACATGCTGCATATTTGAGGGGATTACATCACCACTACATTGTAGAAACACTGCTATGGTTAAAACTCAATACAGTGATGTTGGATTATGGTCTTAGAGAATACATGTGTGAGAGAAAGCATTCCAATGTATTAGGGTGGGAGGCTGGTGTAATGGTTAAGGTGATTACCTTACAGACACAAGGTGCAGGGTTTGATTCTTACATGGATTGGCTAGGCTTACAATGGCCCACAAGAGCAGTTAGCCTAATACTAATCTACAAACCTATGAACCTATGAGCTCTACACAGACATGACAGTTAGTGCTGTATCTGAACTACCTAATGACCTAGTTATGCATTCTAGAGATTACTGTCTGAACTGCAAGTTCCACAGGAGAAGTCTGACTTTTAAAGTGTGAGATTGCACTTTAGAAAGAATAACTTCATCAATGTGCTGCAGAGATTTTATTGTGAAAGTGGGATAGGGGGATGATGAAGTCATCTAGC
This sequence comes from Protopterus annectens, assembly GCF_019279795.1. Lineage (NCBI taxonomy): Eukaryota > Metazoa > Chordata > Ceratodontiformes > Protopteridae > Protopterus > Protopterus annectens. The sequence goes on along the minus strand of NC_056728.1, from coordinate 559,430,283 downwards.
AGTTTAAAACATTTCTCCAGAATGAAAGCTGGTTGAACACAGCTGTGTTAGAAAACATGCTTACCTGACTCTATACCCCCATCGCACACAAACAATTCCTACACTGAGTGCTGAACTTCCTACTTATCTAGTTACACAATCTAGAGTGCATAGTATTATTTGCAAGAGCCTCAGGAAAAGTTTGAATTCAATGATGAGAAAAAACAAAGTTGTAATTGGTAGAAATCTACTGTTTGAAACAAATACTATCGTGCATCACAGGTTTTGGAAAAAATGCATATGTAAGTTCTGGACAATGTAGCAGCACTGTGATTCTCTCATGTAATGACACACTTTTCTACTATATATTGTCTTACTGTGAGGGACAGTATGGAATGACAAAGGAGACCACATTTGTAAACCCGTGGATTGCTAATCAAACATTCATGCCACTTCATTCCAGAATGGTTGCACACTTGTCTTGTTTCATACTTGCAGAATGGGCATTGACATGACAAACAGAAGCTCCTACACAGGGCAGTGCACTGCAGAATGGCAGTGATGGATTGTGTGTAAATAGGTTATCCAACACTGTAGCACAATTTCAAGTGTAACAACTGGCGAGCAGGCATACATTAACAAACTAAATAAATTGAATCAACATAACTCTGAAATTTAGATAACTTGTCAAAATTCAATACAGACATGGAAATGCCAAAAAAACTAAACAAAGAATTATTTATTATACTTTTTGTACTCTCTGGCTAAAGAGCAGCACTGCCAAGCTCAATTGCTCTGCTGATGGCAAAGTATTAGTGTCATTAGCTCATTCTGCCTAATGCAGAGAGAACATTTGAGGTCAACCCTCTTAGTTTCTTAACCTTGAATTATCTTCTGCTCCTCCTACCTCCCTTTCCACTTTACTAAAAAAAAAAACTTTGCTAGAATCTTCCTGTGTTCTGACTGAGTGTGCTTCTCAGCTTTTTTGGCACTTTTTAACTGTTCAGAGTTGAATAAAATAATATTTCAATTCAGTTCAGAATACATTTTGACTAAATTGCATTTATTTAAACTGTATTTGCTTTAATAGTGCTACATACTCAAGTGTGCTAGATTGCCCTGCACTTGAATTGTTTTTAGTGCAGTTTTAGCAGCTTCTCTGTAAAAACTAATTCTAAGCTTGTTTCCTGCCTTTGCTGTAACTGGTATAGTCCAGATACAGATTTGCTGTATCCAGGACTGTTTGTAAGCTTCTGAGTCCCCCAAGCCTTTCTGTGAGGGAGGGAAGCCTTCTAGCTAATCAGTGGGAGTGGTAAGCACTGAGTAGCCTAGCTACCACAACAGGAGTGGTTTCTGGCCCAGAAAATTTAGTTTATTAGCTGTTTGGGCAGGTTTTCCATCTCTTTCAACTTTCTGGTTTAATAGCCCATGTTTGCACTTGTTTCTCACCTTTCCTGTCACTATTCTAGTCCAGATACAGATTTGCTGTATCCAGGACTGTATGTAAGCTTCTGAGCCCCCCCCCTAGCTTTTCTGTCTTGGAAGGAAGCCTTCTAGCTTATCAGTGGGAGTGGTAAGCAATAGGTAGCCTATCTACCACAAGAGGAGTGGTTTCTGGCCCAGAAATTGTAGTTTATTGGCTGTTTGGGCAGTTTTTCCATCTCTTTCAACTTTCTGGTTTAAAATCTTCCATTTGCGCTTGTTTCTCACCTTTTCTGTAACTAGTCTAGTCCATATACAGATTTGCTGTATCCAGGACTGTTTGTAAGCTTCTGAGTGGTTCCAAAGTCTGTTCTTCAATTTTTCCCTTAGATCTGCTAGTTCTCACCTCTCCTGCACTTTTACTAGCTTATTAGTCTAGCACTTTACCAGACTTCTTGTAGCAATTATTGTGGCACACAAAAGTGCTACCAGCACTAAACATTCTACAAGGAAACAGCTCCAGTAGTTATTATTAATGCCCATCCCTCCAGGCATGTCTAAAGGTCAGTTCCCTGTGCTTTCTCCTATTAACTTGGTGACCTTGGGCATCCTGAGGCAATGTACCAACTGCTAGTTCTCACTTCTCCTGCACTTTTACTAGCTTATTAGTCTAGCACTTTACCAGACTTCTTGTAGCAATTATTTTAGCACACAAAAGTGCTACCAGCACTAAACATTCTACAAGGAAACAGCTCCAGTACTTATTATTAATGCCCATCCCTACAGGCATGTCTAAAGGTCAGTTCCCTGTGCTTTCTCCTATTAACTTGGTGAACTTGGGCATCCTGAGGCAATGTACCAACTGCCTCATGTACACTGACAACCCTCTCCTCTTACCTCCCAACACTCAGACTTGCGAGAGATGCAGCTATATATCCAAATTGAAAGCCATGCACTCTCCATCCAAGACTGGAATAGCAGGTCAAGAGGAGAAGGTCAACACTTGCACCACACCACATAGGTTCATAGGTTCATAGGCTGGTACTAGGCTATTGGCCCTAGGGCCTATACAAGCCTAGCCATAACAATTCCCTGGCTATTTCTTCCCACACTATTTACTTCCCTGGACCCCTGTCTAGCAGGATGACTGACGTGATCCCCGGGGTGAATTTCCTTCCTCCCATCCAATCATCAAGGTTCCTTTTGAAGAGGGCCAAAGAGGCGCTCTGCTTGACATGTATTGGCAGTCTATTCCAGAGTCTGGGGAGTCTCTGGGTCAGGAACCTATCCCTCCAGCATGTTTTGTTTATTGTGATGACAAGGTTTAGATCCTTGGAGCGTGTGGCTCTGAGGGATTGGGATTTATTTATGTGTAGCATGTCCAACAGCTCTGGGTTTGACATGGCCTTGCATGTTAAGCAGAGATCGCCTCAGAGTAGACGATATGCACCAGAGTACAGCTGGAGTTTTTTAAGGCGGTCAGCATAGGGCATCTGCTTTAGGCCTGTGATTCTTTTAGTGAGGTATTTCTGCAGCCTTTCCAGTTGTTGCAGATGTCTTGAGAGGTACATATCAAATGGGACATTGTATTCTATAATGGGTCTAATGAGGGATGTGTACAGTGGGACAATGACCTCCTTTTTTCTGGATGAAAAGCCCTTAGTGATGAGGTGTGCCACATAGAAGGATTTCCTGACTGATGTGGTGATGTGGTTATTGAAGGTGAGACCACTGTCCACCTGTGTCCCTAAGTCTCTTATCATACTTTCAGTGTTTAGTGTACTGCCACCTATGTGGTAATTCATGGGTACATGTTTTTTACCAAAAGGGATAACTATACCTTTCTTGGCATTGAGTTTGATCCCATGGCTCTGGCACCAAACATCTGTTTCTATAATGCCCTTTTGTAGAGTATCCACATCATTTGGGGATTCAATAATGTCTCCCAGTTTGCAGTCATCTGCAAACTTTGTTAGCCAGAGTCCCTTAGTGTTGGCCTGTACTTCAGAGAAGTAGATGCCAAACAAGAGAGGTCCCAGGACTGAACTCTGAGGTACTCCACTTGTCACTTTTCTGGAGCTGGACTTGGAGTCAGCTACTTTTACAGTGTGGGTTCTGCCAGTAAGCCAGTTGGCAACCCATCAACTGACATAGGGATTAATGCCCAGCTTAGTAAGTTTATCTGTGATTCCAGAGTGGGGGATGGTGCCAAAGGTCTTGGTGAGGTCCAGATAGGCTGTGTGGACTGCCTTACCCTCGTCCACGGCTCTGGAGACTGATTCAAAGAAGTCAGTCAGGTTCAGGAGACAAGATCGGCACTTCATGAACCCAAACTGGGTGGGGTCCAGTGTTTTAACATTGCCAATGTCTTTGTTTATAAGTTCCATGATAATACATTCCATGGCCTTGTAGATCAGGCTCGTCAGACTGATGGGGCGGTCGTTCTCGGAATCCAAGATGGATTCCCCCCTTGTGGAGTGGGATAACTGTAGCTGTGTGCCACTCAGTGGGCACAAAGCCTGTGGTGAGGGTATGATTAAACATGACACTTAGATGAGGTGCCAGTTCATTTTGTAGTTCATGTAGTACACAGCCCGGGATGTCATCTGCTCCCATGGATGCTGTATTCTTAGCTTTGGAGAGTGCATTTTTTACCTGTGTGGCCGTTATTACTGGAATTTGGCAATCTTCCGGTATTGAGATGGGCCATTTAGGGGGTGAGAGGGGGTGAAGTTGGCACTGAATCGATCTGCCAGGATATTGGCAATATCCTTGCGATCAGTATATTTAATGCCATTCTGTTGTAGCTCAGAGCAGATCTGAGCATTGCCGTTTAGATTCTTGACATTGTTATAGAATGCCTTGTGGTTGTCTTTGTAATCTTCAGCAATTTTATTTTCGTAACTAGCTTTGGAGCATTTTATGAGGGATCTCATCTTCTTACTGAGGCTGGTAAGGGAGTTTTTTGCATCCTGGGATTTTCCTCTTTTCTGCAACAGTTTCTTCCTTTTGTTGTAAAGTTTGTTTATGGCAGGGGACCACCAGATTGGCTTCCTTTTTTTGGAGGAGAGCATCTTGATTCTATTTGGGATGGCATGATTCATGCATGAGTGGATGTGCTCGTACAGTGCTTTAGTGTAGGACTCAGCAGTCAACTTCTGACTTGAGTAGCATGAAGTTGGCTTTGGAGAAGTTTTTTATGGAGGTTTCCTTACTGGGGGGTAGGGGTGGGATGTGGATGTTAAGGGTGATTAGCTTATGGTCTGACCTGACCAACGAGGGGGTGACCATAGGTGTGGAGCATTGATTTCCCATGTTGGTAATGACCAGGTCTAGGATACTGGAGCCCCTGGTGGGACTATGGATTAGTTGATCCAGGGCATTGGAATTTATGAATTCCAAGAACCGTTGGGCAAAGGTGTTGGTACATGAGTAGTTTTCCCAGTTAATGGCAGGGTAGTTGAAATCACCCAGTATTAGGATGTTTGGTTGTATATTAATATTTTCCAGTATGTTTAGAAAGGTGTAGTGATAATTTTGGGGCATGGTGGAGGAACTGTAGCAAGCTACAATTTGGATTGCAGTCTTACCTAGTGTTAGTTGCACCTGGAGAATTTCAGATGCAATGTGTTGTGCAACTAACCTGGTGGTGTGAATATCCTTGGTGAATATGGACACTCCTCCACCTTTAGTGTTTAGATCCTGGTTTGGTGGCCAGAAAGTGTGTTAAGAGTTGTAGCCTGGTATTGCAAGAGTGCTCTCTGGAGCCTTGAACCAGGTCTCATTTACTGCACATATATCGATGTTCTCCATTTTTAGGAGTGCTTCGAGAGAGAGTATTTTGAGATTTAGACTTCTAGCATTGAGTAGCATTGCCTTCAGATTTTGCATGCTTGTACCTGTTACGGTGGTGGTTTTGTCCTTTGAACTTTGCCTAAAAAGGCACTGTAGGGGTGGCAAGAGCCTTAGCCAGTAACCTGAATCCCAGGGGTGACAGGTACAGACCATCTCTGGCAAAGCATCGTGGTCTGTCGATCATGTCATCCCAGGCAGACAGATACTGGATCCCCTTTGAATGAAACCAGAAGCTTAGCCAATTGATGAAGTCAATCATTTTTTCCTTATATTGTGATATCATTCTGGGTGAAGGCAGGATGCTACTCAGGGCTAGGTTCATACCTGCCTGGGCCACATGATCTGAGAGCTCTTCCATGTCTCTTTTCATGTAGTCCAGGGAGGTACGTCTCAAGTCATTCACTCCATGGGCAATGACAGTCATATTTGTACTTGTTGTGGAGTGACTTGAGTGCATGAGTTATGTGGTGGATCCTGGCACCCGACAGGTAGCTCATTGTAATTTTCTGCTTGTTCAGCCTGGTGAGTTGTGCATCAGTGTGCCAGACTATAGAGTCACATATGACTAAAGCGTTAGGTACGGTGTCTCGACTTAGGGGCTGTTGATGGGTGGCACACATGGAACACATAACCCTCCAGAACACACACCAGAACTGCCTTCACATAAAAACACAAATCACACACCCATCTTCTTGGAGGCTCTCAATAAATATTTATCCAAACAGCAGAGACCTCCAAGGAAGCAATGCACTCAACCACCACAACACAGCACTAATCATGAGACACATAACTCTCCTAAACAGTGTGCCGCTCAACCAAAGCCCCTAAGGCAAAACAGCATGCCCAACACACTAGTCATAGGTGACTCGATAGTGAGGCACACTGATGTCCCACTCACTAGGTTGAATAAGGAGAAAGTAACAGTCAGCTGCCTGTCAGGTGCCAGGATCTGCCACGTAATGCATGCACTCATGTCCCTCAACAACAGGTACAAATATGACTCTGTCATTGTACATATGGGTGTGAATGACCTGAGATGTACATCCCTGGACTACATGAAAAGAGACATGGAGGAGGTCTCAGATTATGTAGCCCAGGCTGGTATGACCCCAGCCCTGGGTAGCATCCTACCATCACCCAGAATGATACCACAGTACAAGCAAAAAATGATTGATTTCAACAATTGACTATGTTTCTGGTGTCATTGTAAGGGGATCCAGTATCTGTCTGCCTGGGATGACATGATTGACAGACCTCGATGCTTTGCCAGAGATGGCCTGCATCTGTCACCCCTGGGCTTCCGGATACTGGCCAAGGCTCTTGCCACCTCCTATAGTGCCTTTTTTAGGCGGTGTTCCAAAGACCAAATTACCACCATAACAGTGACAAACAAATGCAATCTGAGGGTCATGCTGCTCAACACTAGAAGTCTAAATCTCAAAATGCACTTGCTCAAACCACTCCTTAAAATAGAGAACATCGACATTTGTGCCATAACAGGGACCTGGTTCAAGGCAGCAGAAAGCACCCCTGCACTACCAGGCTATAACTCATTCCACACCTTTCGGTCCGAGAACTTGGACCGAAGTTCCAAAGGTGGTGGTGTTTCCATATTCATAAAGGATGTGCACACCTCCAGACTGGTAGCCCAACATAATGCATCTGAGATACTTCAGGTGCAGTTAACATTGGGTAAGACAATGATTCAGGTTGTAGCCTGCTATAGGTCCCCAACAATGTCCCAAGACTCACACTCCACATTCCTAATCACCCAGGAGAATATTAGGGTCCAGCCTAACACTCTCATACTGGGTGACTTCAACTACTCCTCCATTAACTGGGAAAACTACTCATGTACCAATATACTTGCCAACGTTTCCTGAAATTCATTAATTTCAATGCCCCGGACCAGGTCTTTCTTACCCCCACTAGAGGTAGCAACATCCTTGACCTGGTCATTACTAACATGGGCGACCGTTGCTCTACACCAATAGTTAACTCCTCCCTGGTTAGATCTGACCACAAACTAATGACCTTGGAAATCCACATCCCTCCCACCCCCCACAAAGGTAACCACCATGAGAAACTTCTCCAAAGCTAACTTTGGAGTCCTAAAAACAGTGGTGGCTAACTTCATGGCACCTGTGCAAATGGAGAATAGTTGCATAACTGCCGAATCATACACCAATGCACTGCATGAACACGTACACAAATGCATGGATCTCACCATACCCAATAGAACCAAGATGCTCTCCTCCAAAAAAAAGGAAGCCAATCAGGTGGCCCCCTGCCATAAACAAACTCTACAACAGAAGCAGGAAACTGATGCAGAATAAGGTAAAGTCCAAAGACTGGAAAAACTCTCTTATCAGCCTCAACAAAAAGTTGAGATCCCTCATCAAATCCTCTAAAGCTAGCTATGAAAACAGAATTGCAGCAGATAGTAAAGACAACCACAAGGCCTTCTATAGTTATGTAAAGAATCTCCAAGACAATACCCAGATTTGCTCTGAGCTACTGCACAATGATACCTCCTATACTGAGCCAACAGATATTGCCAATATATTTGCCGACAGGTTCAGTGCCAACTTTACCCCTCCCCCCCAAAGGACTAGTCACAATACCACTAGATTGCCAGGCACCCAGTATTAATGCTGCACAGGTTAAAACAGCACTGTCTAAGGCCAAGAATACAGCTTCTATGGGACCTGACAATATCCCTGGCTGTGTTCTACATGAACTACAAAGTGAACTGGCACCTCACCTGCGTGCCCTGTTCAATCTCAGCCTCACCTCAGGCTTTGTCCCTACCAAATGGGTCACTGCTACAGTTATCCTTCTCCACAAAGGAGGAATGACTACAGACCCTGGGAACTATTTCCCCATTAGCCTGATGAGTCTGATATGCAAAGTTATGGAACACATCATCATGGACCTAATAAACAATGATACAGGAAATCTCCAAAATCTGGATCCCACACAGTTTGGTTTTGTGAAGTGTAGATCATGCCTACTCAACTTGGTCAGCTTCTTTGAGTCAGTCACCAGAGATGTGGATGAAGGCAAGATGGTTCATACAGCTTACCTTGATCTGGCCAAGGCCTTTGATACCATTCCCCAGTAAGAAATCATAGAAAAACTCACTAAGCTAGCATCAACCTCTATATCACTAGGTGGGTTGCAAACTGGCTCACAGGTAGAACCCACAGTGTCAAAGTGGCTGACTCCAAGTCGGACTGCCGACCAGTCACGAGTGGAGTCCCACAGGGTTTGGTCCTGGGTCCTCTCCTGTTTGGTATCTACTTCTCTGAAGTCCGGGCCAACACAAAGGGACTCTGGCTGACAATGTTTACAGAAGATTGCAAGTTGCGAACTATTATTAACTCCCCAAGTGATGTTGACATCCTACAGAAAGGCCTCACTGAGACCAACAACTGGTGTCAGAACCATGGCCTTAAGCTCAATGCCACAAAATGTGTCATCATCCCCTTTGGGAAAAAACAGGTTCCCATGAATTACCACATCGATGGTAGTCCACTGAACAAAGAAGGCGTTATAAGAGATCTGTGAACACAGGTTGACAGGAACCTCTCTTTTGACCATCACATTGCCAGTGTGGTCAGAAAGTCCTTCTATGTGGCACATCTCATTACTAAGGGTTTTGAATCCAGGAAGAAAGAAGTCACTGTCTCCCTCTGCTCTTCCCTCATTAGGCCAATCATTGAGTACAATGCCCCATTTGGCATGTACCTCATTAAACACCTGCAACAACTGGAGAGGCCACAAAAGTACCTCACAAAGAGGATCCTAGGCCTTAAACATTTGTCCTATATGGACAGACTCGAAAAACTCCAACTATTCTCTGTCTCATATTGCCTACTTAGAGGGATCTCTGCTTGACTTACAAAGCCATGTCTGACCCAGCTCTGTTAGAAATGCTACATCTAAAGAAATACCAACCCTTCACATCACATGCTCCAGAGACCTCAACCTCATTACCACAATCAACAGAACATACTGGAGGGACAGGTTCATAACCCAGAGCCTGCCCATGCTATGGAATAGACTTCCCATACATGTCAAGCAGAGGGCCTCACTGTGCCTCTTCAAGAGAAATATTGATGAGTGGATGGGAAACAGAAAATTCACCCTGGGGATCACTCCAGTGGCTTAACTCGAAAGAGACACTGGGAACTAAGGTTGGGTGGCAAGATGCCAGGGTAATCCTATGGGCTAGGCTTGTAAAGGCTCCAGGGCCATTAGCCTAGTACACACCTGTGAACCTATACATAATCATATCTTGAGGTACTGAACTTAGAATGGGAACTGGCAGTAGTCTCTGGTGCAATAGTCAGTCTTGCTCTTTGCCAGCTTTTATGCAAGGAAGCATTGTATGCTTGTAACCATATGTGAACCTGCCTGAATACAGAACAGATATGTTTTATGGTGATGTTTCATGTGTAATAATTTACACATTTGTCATGACAGTTGCATTTAGTCAACCCTTATATGAATGCTACAAGTGTATTATGAAACACAGGAGGGACTAAATATGTTATTGCTAGTGGAAACATGGCTTCTGGAAACATGTTGGGATCAAAGACGTTTATTGGATGATACAGAAGGGGTGGGATGAGTTGGGCAGCTGGTGAAAGAATTACGCAATACAGACATAATAATATATTAATGCATGCTCATTTATGCACATATTTCTATTGTGTTACTGTTTGCTTTATTAGCATAAATATTCAGGCAAGATCTGCACAAGACAAGCTTCACAACAGTGACCAGGCACATTAATATAGCAGCAGGATAATGATGTGTTAAGAAAAGTTGCAGCTTACATTTACACCCACAGGAGTGATACAGAACATTCAAAAACATTTTTGCATACATCTGGATTTGAACCTTTAGAGCATTCCAACAAAAAACTTAATACCAGAGTATTATCTAAACAGATTATGTAGGAAGTCATACTTCACAAAATTCCCATGTGACAATAGATTGCAGAAAAGGAGAATGTATGCAATACTCTTCATTACCCTCTTGACAGCTGTAAGCTGTAAATTCAACTCTTCAGCTTGTTGCAAAGTAAATTGCTCAGACTATACGTAGCTATGCAAAGCAACACAAAGGGTACAAGAGTGATGCGGCTGAAGGCAAAAACTCACAAGATTTTACCATAAGCTGTGTGCTTCATTTAGTCTCAGTTACAGTTGGTGGTCAGTCCCAGACAATTCACAAATGCACAATACAGACGCTGAAGACTAATGACACAGAAGGGCGAAGGTACATAGATAGGGAGCAAGGGATGCAGGGACAATGTAGTTTATCACAGAAATAGAATAATGATGGCTCATAATATGTAGGCAACAGCTACACATAAAATAATGTACTAAAACAATCAGTAGTACTTAGGTAGTGCCTGGATTAGAACCCTTGAAAGTAGTCAAAAACCCATCAATACATGTGAGTATTATTTCATCACACCACAAAATAATTCTTACTTAATACCATTTAAATAATACAATTGAAGGACAGTGAAACTTAGTGAAGCAGAAAGGGTGAACAGAGAGAGATAGAGACAGAGAAAGGAATAACAACAATGTGTTTTTTTTTTATCATATTTCTTTTTATTACATATTTGTTCACAAAATATGCAGAAAAAGATAACAAGACATATGCATGTCGTACAGCTGACATTACAGAGTGCATACCATAAGCATGTAATAATAGTTATTGCCCACTTTACTCATTAACATTCAAATTACGTAGAATTACCATTTGTGTTACTACGAGGATATGGTTATACTATAAGTTAGTCCAAGAACCTTTATCATATAGCAGTTCTCTTGTACATTATTTACATATGTGAGCAATATTAGAGGTATAACATCAACCTATATAGTGATAACAATCTATTCTACTAAACCTTATATACATATATACAAATATGTCACCTTAATTATTGTGGTTACTAATCTCAACAAGGTGATGTGTTTACTATCCTTATATAATTAGTATTTAACATACTGGTGAAATAATTTAATCCATAATGGGTACCATTCATTTCCTATCGGGTCATGATTTGCTATCTGCATGATGTGACTTGCATTAATAATTTCATAGTACAATTGAAAATCAGGAAGGCCTAGGCCTCCTTTTTCTTTTGTGGGTATTCGCTTATTATAGCTAATTCATGTACTTTTTGGGTACCATATGAACTTTCCCAGTCAAACTTTTATCTTGTTGAAGAAGGTAACTGGAATTTTCATGAACGTGGCATTCAGATGGTATAAAATCTTAGATAATATGTTCAGAAACAATGTTTTCTGTGAGACATGTAGGACCATCTGTAGGAAGTGTTGCTTGTTACCGCATTTTAAGCTCTCATACTCTGTACAATATAGCCACTGTGAAAGGAGTAGGAGAGTGCAACCAGCATTAACATCAGCAGGTTAAGGTTGGCTTACTAAGTCTCCCTGTTGGGGCTGTAATATTTTTCCAAATGCTGTCTTGCTGCACCATTCAAATGGTATGTTAAGGAAATGTTGTAATTGGAGGGAAATACAGATATTTCCAGTTAACTATATGATGGGAATACGGAATATCATAAAATAATAATTTGGCCTTCTGCTGTAATCAAACACATGAACCTATGCAAAAACTTTAGTCTAGAAACAAATGATCTCAACATGCCACATTGAAGCTTTTAAATAACTTCAGCCAGCAGCATAAGAACTGTTACAGTGACTGTTTCACAGTACTGCCTTTAGTTTGCCTTTATTCTGCATTACTAAAGTACAGCAGATTTAAGCACATTTGTGCACATTAACCAGACTACTGTGGCTAAAATGAAAATCTTCAGCTTTTGCCATTGGAAATTAAACAGCATTTACCATCATGCAGCATTAGTGTGCTATGCCAATCTTCACAAAAATGATGAAGACAAAAAGTGAAACCTTGCCATGGGCTATTTCTGGCCATGTGTATGGTGTGTAATTCTATTTCTGACCAGATTAAACATGTGAAAAAGGAGTTGATAGAACAGTGGTGAAAATGGGGGGCAAGCAGAAGGTAAGAGACATGGAAAGGAATGTAGGAATTTGCAGGAGTGTGGTGGGAGAGCACCATGGCTATCCAAGTCTTCAGAACATAAATGTAGAAATTGTACAGAGTCTCATGCCTTTGGAAAGTCACCACAGCAGGGATAGGTGACAACAACAGAATAATGTTGTATAGCTAATCGGACCAAGCCAAGTGTGTCAATAACACACATAAGTGAAGTGGAAAGCTATCTATAGGGCATAATTTTTTTGTAGAACAGGTGCCTATTTTCTGTGTTTTTCTATAGTGACAGGAATGTTAGGGCAGAGGCTTAGCAATGTCAGGGTCAGGTTAGTTAGGAAGCAAGTGCAGGCATACAGGACATGCAAGAGAGACAAGGATGGTGATGTGCATAAAAGGTTTGAGGACATCATGGTTGGGGATAGGTAGGGGTCATCAGAGGTGCATTCACACCCTGCCTTGAGAACAGTGAAAATCTAGTCCTCGCCCTCAGAACTGTCATCATGATCTATTGTGTCAGCTACCTGTGTCAGTGCTGGATGTGGCATCATTTTTACAGTTTGACACAGGAGGACCTTTTCAACCCTGACAATTTGGTAACTGTGGCCCCTCTCCATTATATCCTCCACCAGCCCTCTCAGCTCCTGCTGGGTGCCAAAATTGCCACCTATACCTGTACTTCTGCTGGGGCAGAGCTACCTGATGCAGGTGGAGTAGGTAGGGCATGGGTTGTGCAAAGAATGCTGACAGGTTGTGAACCAAAGTACTGGGTGTCTATGCTGCCATCTTTGAAGGTATGGAGGACTGAGCCACAACTGTCGGCCTACATCTTTCTTCTGTTTGTCATTTTGTTTTCAGCAGCAAGGTATGCAAACAGCAGAATGTTAAGAAATTATATTAAAAAAGTTGGGGGTAGACAAAAATAGAGAGAATTAGATCCATGGCATATCACATTATTTTAGTTTTACATGCACTGTTTTTCAATGCCCTAAACAAATATGATAATTGACTATTGTATAGCTTTTCCACATACAGATACTGTATGATGTGGAGGTATTAATTTGTTAGAAAATAAACAAATATCACTGCTAAGAAATATGAAATAGCAGCCTTTATTTCTCTATGCCATACAGTATATATGCATTCACATGAAATAATTGCACTTATCATAACTGAGTTGTTCCTGACATTCATTATTGCTGTTAACATTTTACAGATACTATTCTGCACTAAAACATTTAATTGCTGATTCTGTGTGTTGAGCTCACACACAGTTAAGCTGGTGTTCTCATTACCTAATGCCAGCAGGAAGAGTGGAGAAGGCATGTATGCTTGATATCAAGGTTGAACTGTACCTACTTAGGTAGTGAGCGACTGAAAATACTTATCTTGCTTACATTAGGACCTGATGCATAGTTACCCGATGCTTCTCTGAGGTGAGTTAGTCACTCCTGGTGCACCTCACAGTTTGCTGCTATTTGCTCTGCAGCTGTAGAAAAAGAAAAAAAGTGTATAAGAAAGCATAATGAATAATTTACTTGGCTGGTTGGTTAATTAATGCCATATCATAGGTTATGGGTCAGTATACTTACACAACTGAGAGGTGTTTGCAGTGTTCATCGTCCCATTGGATTAGAGGTCCTGCTTGCACTTTTTCAGGTCACTATAGTGGTGACAACATTGTCCCCCAGTGCATGGAATGCCAGTTGCCCTGGAGACAGCCTTGGCCATGCTATTCCAAGCTTCAGCCTAATACTGAGACCAGGTAGTACTTCATGAGGACTGCGACAAAAATCCTGTACTTCTTAACACCCTGCCTTTGTGCTCTAAATTTAGCACCATTGTCTCCATTACCCGCCATGTCTGCAAATGTCAAAGTAACAATATATCTTAATTGGCAGCAGTTCAGATTTCATGTGTAACAGGTTGTCTGTGAAGACACACAGACTCGTCAGCTGCATTTGCACAATTGCAAGCATATGGATTCTGTGGCAGACACATTGGCAGCACTTAAATCAAGTAGCAGTAAAGGTATGAATCACGGCAGTGAAATTTGCCATGTAGGATCTTCAACCTATTGACACGTTGCAATTTTCAACAGTGAAATGCTTAATAGCTTGGCTTGTAATCCTTGTTGTCTGGAATGATAAATAGGATGAATTCTGACATATTTTGATGTTGGGACTTACACATTGTTAACATTGTGCCTTACCATCTAGGAAATTCACCCATGGGATAGAGAATGCGAAAATTGAAACTTAGCTTATTAATTCTCATTGCCACAGGAGAACTTCCCTTTAAGAATGGTAATAAGAGATATACTAATTTAAGAATGAATGAAGATATACTTCAGAGAGACCTGTATGTGTGTGACTTTAAGTAGTCCTGGGAATACAATCCTATGTAAAAGGCAGTATTTCTGTTTGTAAATATATTTCAGATGGATGGAGTTGCATGACCTGAGTAATACAGGTTGGGGTATGTTACATACTTCACAAGAGATAACTGTCCTAAAGTCATAGGATATGTGTTGAGTAGTAATGATTATAACAAAACTAATGTGCCCATCATACATATACAAGTGCATTTTAAATGATATATAATCATTGTCATATTTAAGAAATTGTGCACACATTATCTTGAGGTTATATGTAAAGCATTAATGATATATGCTAAATAGAAAAGCAAGGTAATGCAAACATTACTGATACATGGCTTGCAATTAATATGTTTATGACGTAACCATTTGAAATGCTCAAACCTTCTAGAGTGTGTCCCGAAGCACAGTGACTGAATGGCCAAAAGAATGTACTTACAAATAATAAGTCTGAGATGCTATTTCTTGGAATATTATCTTTTGTTTGAGGTAAGGCAATCTTAGAGTTGGTATATATAAGTTCATGGGGTGTGGAAAGCTTGTCCCAACATGGGAATGTGTAGGGGGATTTGCCCCTCCTGCAAAAAGAAGTTTTAAGGAGAATAGTGAGTTTCGAGATTTGTTTTTTACAGGTTTTTGTTGGGGTTTTTTTTGTCTTTTTGGCACTCGCCATTTCAACGGCCAACATTTCAATAGGGACCCTCTTTTCTTTAATTTTACATTCTTAATCCAAATGTTGTGAAAATGGCATTCTTTGTAAAAGTATCTTTTAGCTGGATTTGAACCATTAGTCACTTGTGTTCATTAAGCTCACTGCACTTATACCTGGTGCCACAGACATAGGTTAGTTATGGGTGCAGTTTCTCCACTCACTATTATCTGAAGTGTTGATGAAAGTGCACCATTGCTAGGCTTGCTTGTACTACAGAAGGCAGCTCAAGTTAAAATGTTCACTTTTTTCCTCAGGCAGTGAATACTGTTTGCATGCTGCCGAGTACAGCGCAAATACAAAATGCACTAGAAAAATATATGAGATAGAAAAAAGTTGATAGTAAAATGAATTCAATAGATTGACATATCTAGCAATGATCAGAGCAAGAAGTGTTGAAGTCACACATTCATAGTTCTCACATCTCCTTGCAACATCAGAATCATACTTTACGGAACACATCATCAGACTTGTAGTTTGTGACAAATAATGTGAAAGTGGATAGACAACAGCTGACATGCTATTAGCAATTTTTCCCACAACAACACAGTGATAAATAAAAATGTATGTAAATACATTTTCATACTCCCCCCGTAAAACTAACAATAACTGTATTTGAAACCTGCATCACCTATCTTATTAGTCTCAATTCACTCAACTTATACCTTGTACCACAGGGATAGTTATCTGAGATGTGAAATTTCTTCAATAAGTACTATCCATAGTGTGCATCACTGCCAGGCATGTTTGTGCTATAGAAGGCAGGCCAAATGAAAATTTTCACTTTTTTCCTTCAGTAGTGAACCTTGCTTCTGCACTGCCATGCAGCATGCAAATACAGATTACAAATTAAAAAAAAAAAGTGAATGCATACTGAGAATAATTTAAATATAATTTCTAAACAGGATTCAAACCCTGCATTACCTGTCTTATTCCTCTCCATTTACTTCATTTACACATTGTACCACAGATATGGAACTCTGTCAGGTACATTTTCTGCAGTCATTGCTATCTAGGGTGCTGATGGCCACTTACCAATGTCAGGCTTATTTGCACTACTGAAGGCAAGCCAAATTATTTTGTTTTTAACTTTTTTCCTTAAGTAGTGAAAATGGATTGTGTACTGCCAAGAGGTACACAAATGCATAAAGCAATAATAATAATAATATAAAATTACAAAAATTGCTTTGGATAACAATTTAAAGGCACATGACATGAATCAAAGTATATATCTAGCAATGAAAAGATCTGCTAGTGCATTACACTGATATATTCAGCTTTCTTGCATCTCCTTGCCACACCACTACTATTATTTATGTCTGACAATATTAAGATGTAGGTAATACCATGGTAATGGAAAAGGGGGCAGGAAACACAGACATGCTTTCATTTTTCACACAGTATACACAATTAATATTGACATCATTTCACATTACATATCTATTATGTTTACTTAACGCTGAGATTACTTGGGTTTCCCACCTCAACACATTCATACACCAAAATGATCTGTTAACAGGTTTCAATCTCTGTATCATCTGTACTGTTTCTCTAAGCTCACCTCATTTACACTTAATGGCACTGAGATAGGTATATAGCACCTTGAATTTCTTCACTCAGTATTTATTTATTTATTTTACATTTGTTTACCGGCAGTGTCTGAGTGAGCCTGAAAAAGGGCCTGTTTTCCACAGAGTGCCTGAGAGAAAAGCTGCAAATTACATAGTAAGTAATGTTACATAGAATTTAAAAAGAATAATAGGTTACATAGGAAACAGTGATAAAAATGAGTTGAAGACAAAGGAATAAAAAATAAGTAAACAACAAATAGTAATTCAAATAGTGCAGTAGGAATGTTTAGTCATACTACACATTATAATTTGTGGAGGTTGAAAGCAACACAAAAGAACAAAAAAAAAAAAAAAAAAAATATATATATATATATATATATATATATATATATATATATATATAAATATATATATATATATATATATATATATATATATATATATATATATATTTCCTCTCATGGGAATGGGATAACGTTCTCACCAAGTTAAGCAATTAGAATAAAAATATGCAGCAATAATTTGGAGATAAGTTTTGAATGAAAGAGTCAGGGAGTGTAAGATATAGGATGAATAGTGTTAATTATTTATTGAGGGTTCACCCTGGTGAGGAGCAGGAACATAGCCAGTTATTAGTCAAATGGGTCT
Source organism: Protopterus annectens (assembly GCF_019279795.1). NCBI lineage: Eukaryota > Metazoa > Chordata > Ceratodontiformes > Protopteridae > Protopterus > Protopterus annectens. The sequence goes on along the minus strand of NC_056728.1, from coordinate 559,412,654 downwards.
TGAGAAGACGTTTGAATTTGTCCAGAGACCTGAGGAAAGTACACCAATGCCAATCTCAATTGTGCTACTGTTAACATTCCAAATTAAATTTGTCAGTATTTACCTTAGGAAGTGAATTGCCATTCATTACTACTGACTGCTGCTAGTCAATGGAGCACAATGCTAAACTGCTCATAAAGGATAAAGTATAAAAAAGACATATTTTGAAACAAGTACTTTAAATGTAGATTTCTGATGTTTCCTCAACTTTGTTATCTTGAAATAGTAACTTGAATGTATTTGAACCATCAAAGCAGGGTATTATGAACAATTATTTCAGATTATTTCACATATTTGCCACAGACAAAGGCATATATTAGCAAAGAGAAAGAGTGGTTAGGTGTACTCAGAATGAGACATTGTATCAAGTCACATTGAAAGTGCAACAGAAAGAAGTTATGAAAGTTTTTGTTCCTATTATGTATTACATATTTTTTCAGTGTTTTGTTAAAGTTACACTTATGTAATGATTTTGCATGAACACCTATGTAACCCAATATTTGTTTATTTGTCTTTGGAGCTTTTCTCCCCGAGTCTCCGCTGAAAATGGGTTACTAGCCCACTCTAATACTACCCAGTAAACAAATGCAAATAAAATAAAATAGATAATCCCCAGGATTCACTAACCTTCCGTGTAAGACTAAGTTAGTCTTACACGGAAACTGCAGCCTAAGAGTAAGACGTCAGCATGCCATGCATATTCATGAGGGCACGCTGACTCAACTCTAAGGCTAACATGGAGCGTGCACAAGTGCAGGGGGCATGCCGGACTGCCGAGCAGTCCAAAAATCCATGCCCCTGCAAGTCTCCCAATTGGGAAATGTCAACTGGCATGAGCGAGTCCGCTCAAATGTGTATATACCCAACACTACACTCCCCCACATTCTAACCCCCTGTACAATTATAAAATGTAAAACTATTATTTTTTTTTTAGTATTCCCGATATAGCTGCCCATATTTGCATGTGTTTGTGCGGGTTTGCACATTGCTTAGCTACAGTTAGCAGTTTAGACATCGAAGAGGATAATAAGAAACTTGTATGCAAATTAAGCCAAATAGCAATAGCGTAGTGATAGAGCCTTCGCACAAAGAGGAGGCATTCCCAGTTTGAGTCCCACCACTCCCCTTTCTATTTTCTGTTGGAAACCTGTATATAAAAATAATTCCTGACATTTACCTTTAAATTTTAGTAAAAAGCATTGAAATGGCCTATGTAGTAGTGAACGATATTTTATATATATATATATATATATATATATATATATATATATATATATATATCTATATATATATAAGAAGGTGAAATGGTTATGCATACTGATGAATGCATAAGTAACGTATCTTAAGCAATGTGAAGCACTGCTAAGCAAAGTTTAGCAGTATTAAGCACATTTAAGTATAACTGCTCATTGCTTAGCTCTGCTTTAACTAGCGCAATGGCTTTGCACGTAGCTGAGCATCGCGCCAACTAGCGCAAACAAAACATGTTTGTGCATAGTTGCGCACCGCGCTAACTAGCACAGCCTCGGGCAATGTTGGGCAACGTCGAGCAACATAGAGCACCATAGAGCAACGTAGAGCAACATTGGGCAAAGTTGAGCAAAGTCGGCTAAACACAGCCACACCTCCTAGCCGGTCTGGCCAGTAGTACAATAAAAAGCAATGACAGGCCTCGAACCTGGGATACTGTGCACCATAATAACAGTACTAAACCACTAAGCCATGACAGCTTTTCATATGCATGCACTTTCAACACACACATACATATCAATGGAAGTTTACCCATTGCTAAGCAGGTGTGCTTTCAGCTGAGATTTTTCAAAACCGGCCAATCACAAATAAGTGCGGGAAATTAGGTATATTTAAGCTCCATAGACGGGAATACTTGCCATAACTGGTTGTAGCTCCCATCTGCAGTCAGCATGGTCAGTGTTGGAGAGGGCTTTCGATTTTGAGCGCAAAGTTGGGGCATTGTGGAGTCAAAAGTAATGGTTTGGCTCCTCGTCCATAATCATGATGAGAGACTCCTGCAGGGCCAGTTCCAGGGCACTGAATACAAAGCAGAAGCCTGGAACCATCTAGCTCATGATCTCACCAGTGCCACAGGCGTCCCTCGGACTGGTGAGTAGGTCAGACACCACAACTCAGACCTGAAGAGATGCAAGGAGGACCGACTGAACTAGTGGACACAGGAGGCCCGTGGGATGGAAAATGCCCCACTACTGAGTAGGTAGCCATCGAATGAAGTATGTAAGAATTGCTATTGTAGTCTATATTATGGATAGGTATGTCTCAATATCACTTCATTTACTTCACAGCTGCAGGTGTCCATGCTGCGAATCAGATATGCTGCTAAGGCTGCACCATCAAGCAGGTTAGTAATTACTCTGCATGTATTGTTATATAAAATAAGTGAGAGAACCTGAAAAAAAGTGTTGTAGCCCAATAATAAAGGTATAATAAGTCTTGAATAACCTCTCTGCATGTACTGTTATATAAAATAAGTGAGAGAGCCTGAAAAAGAGTGTTGTAACCCATTAATAAAGGTATAATAAGTCTTGAATAATTTCTCTGCATGTACTGCTATATAAAATAAGTGAGAGAGCCTGAAAAAGAGTGTTGTAACCCATTAATAAAGGTATAATACATCTTGAATAAGTCTTCTGCATGCACTGTTATATCAAATAAATGTGAGAGCCTCTCAAAAAGTGTGTTATGTAATTAATAAAGGTATAATTCCTGGATTGTGTCCGTGTCACTTTCTTCGATATGTTGTTGTACTCTTGCATTATAGAAATAGTACTGTTGTATTAAGCGCTGTCAACGCACACTTGGGTAGGCCCATATAAAGTGTATGAAGGGAGTGTCAGTAGCTGTTAAGCATATATATACAGTCCTCAACTGTTGGTTCATGGCTGGCATGTACAGGTTTAATCTGGCACATGAGTAGCTTGTTATTGTGTTCCCCAGAAATGTCAGTGTGCTGCTAGAAATGCAGAGGGCTGTTAAAATATAACTGATAATGTCACCTGAACACATCTAGATATGTAGATATATAAATATAAATATAATATATAAATACGTAGCAGTAACATCTGCATCCTGGACAGTTTGTATGTCAGATACAGGTCAGGTATATAAAGAACTAGCAAAACCCATTTCACAATTTATCGGACATTGCGTAGTGTAATAATACATGTAGGGGATATATACCTGCAGTCAATAGGAATGTAGTGTAAACTATAAGTATATATAAGTTGTTAATGGGGGTATCTTTTTACACCCTACTGTATGTGCATAAATAATGCAATTCCACACCTCAATGGGTATGTCTAATCTCAAAACATTTGTTGGGACATATGTCCTATTAGTTTATAAATATCTGCATTTACTTTGATGCATGTGCCCTGTTCAAATACCACAATCTTGGTGGCCTGTTGTCAACAATCAATCCTACATGCTGTTGGAATGTTCACTGTTGTTCTATATATGCATGTGTCATGCTTGCTGTTCAACTGTTGGAACTCTGGTGTGTTGGGTTAATGGGAATACTACTGCATGCTGTTACAACTACTTTGGAATGCTGTTGGCTGTTACCAACCCATATTGTCATTAAATCCTCCTAAACATAGAATATATAGGAAGGCCAGTCCAAGCGGACCCACCTGTCCCACCTCAGCTGGCGATGGCACCTGACACCAGCAGGTCCGGTGCCCAGCCTGGGACCTCCTCCTCCATTGGCCCTGTGCCACCTTCGGGTGGAAGCGCTGCAGGGGATGGGGCTTGTCCCCCCCATGCAAGCGTGGCCAGAGGAGGGCCACCTATCACCCTCTGAACGGTCCAGGCTGTGGTGCGTAGGGAGATCAAGCGTTCTGTCGCTGATCCTCTACACCAGCTTGAGGCACGAGTAGCGTGACTCACAGGTGAGCCTGCCCCTCCTAAACAGCCCCCAGCACAGCCACCCTCTGGGCTGTGAAGCTGCAGTGGTGACTGCCCATGGGTGGGAATCTCAGTTCCACTGCTGCCATCTGTGGGCTCATGGGCTTGCAATTTCCAAACATCCTTCCCCTTCAACAGTGTTCACCCACCACATGTGTCATATTCCACCCCTGTATGCATCTTGTTTGTCTTGTCTGTTTACCTCCGCAACCTACCGCCCCAAATATACCTACTTCCCCTACCTCACATTCCACTCTCACCTGAAAAAAAAAGGTCAATCTGCTCCCCAAAAAAAATTATGCCCCATACATAGCTGCCCATTTTGCACACATGCCCGCTGGACACATAAACTGATATTTAATTGGCAGTACAACATACTTTGTTGTCCTCACCCCTCTCTCAGGGTTGGAAGGTTTCATATTTCCCTCCAAATTTATTGCATATGCACAGCTGTTGCTGTTAAAGGAATGGGCAGCTATGGACCTTCCCTACACCCATCCTGCACATCCCGAGCTGTTTTCCCTACTGTCTTTCCCTATTTGTGCCCCTTTTTCACCACTTTCCTATCTCCCCATTTTCTTTTCTTTCAAAGAAATGAGCACGGGGGTTAGTGGGAGTAAGCACTATTAAGCAGTAGTTAGTGGGTTTGCACGAGGGTGCGCTTGTGTGCGTTTAGCTAAGCATGGCTAAGCATTGCGCAAACCTGCGCAAACCCGCTTACAACTGCTTAAAAGTGCCTTAGTTTCTCTGTATGTCAGGGCCCTTGTTCTGCTCAGCAGCAAAATAAAACACCTCTGTCAGTCTCGAACCCTGGACACACTAGACTGCATGAAGTACCACTAAGCCACAGTAGACATACAACAAGTTGGTGCTGAAATAAATATATCATGCATCAGAATGAGTGAATGTAAAGGAAAAATAGGAATGCCATAACACAAAACTTGTTCTGTGGAACTTTACCAGCAGTTGTTGTGGAATTGCCTTACATGACCGTGATAAGAGAAACAGCCATTCGAGCAGGAAATAATGTTACAGCAGCACTTTACAACCCACACACAGTATCATAGCAGGACAAACAGTGACATATCTGATTAGGGCAGAGGACATACATCCCAACTGTGACTACTTTCCAGGGATGTCCCTGATTTTGAAACGTATGTTAGCTGTGTCCCTTTGAATCCCTCTGAAAAGTACTGACGTTACACAGAAAGGTGGGGTATTACACATAATGAATAATGACAATAATAAGAGTTAGACACTGCATGTACTTCAGAAAAGGTGTAGTAATCCATATGCACTGGTTCTCTCGAAGTCTCCACTTACTGTCTCTATTATTTTGAAGGTGTACCTCACTTTTACCTACCTTTTCCAGACTCTGTTCAAATATGTACCTGAGTGTTTCAGAGGCCTGGCAGAGGCAGAAACACACAGGCATATCAGATTTTCTGCTGTTACACACTGTGCAAATAGCTTTGGATGGAGTTCCACAAGCATACCCTTATGTAGGAGTACAACACTGAAATACCAAAGGATGTAGCCATGTACTGGTAGCAACTGACTGTAACAATGCCATTGTACCAGTTCTGAAAAGACCTGTTCATTGCACAGACAAAGAATAACAGGCTAAATCTTGCTACCATCTGGATAGGTCCACAGTTGGGAGCTATGCAGGCAGACTACTTGCCTTGATAAACTAACAGGTATACAGCAACCCTTTAAGTCCAGCAAGATAACATTCACACAATAATACATGATGCTCTCTGTACATCTGTATCCCTACCCAAATATACAATATACCTGTGTGTTCAGGGTCTACCAAGGATGTAGGTAGGCATACTCAGTACTGGAATTGTCCAGTTTTCATGAGCAGCCTGTGCTAATGTCAACACTAAGAAAGCACAAACTGTTCAGAAATGAGTACATTAATATTCACAGTATAGCAGTTCACAAACAGTTCATGTGCCAAAATAATACATCTCAATAACTATTTTTGTAAGGCAGTTAATTGTATAAGTAGAAAAGAAACTACATAATCCCATGTATCTTGTGTTAGCATTTGCAGGGGTGAGTACAATTCTACACTGACAAGTGTGTACTGGAAGTGGCAACATTCAGGTCTGAGTACAACATTTAAATCACTGGCTACACCCCTAGCTTCAGATATAAGAACTATACCAACCTTCTGACGCAAACAAGTATGAGCTCCACTTTGGAAAGCTGAAAGGGCTATGCCTACCTGACTTAGCAATTTATAGCATTGGGTTGGTATGCCAGTGAGTACTGCAATTACCACACAGCAGGCTGCATGCAATTACCAAATGGTGGCCACCAAGTGGTGCAGAGGCCATCACATGCACATTGCAGATACCTATAAAAGCAGGCTGTACTTGCTGCCCACACACACAATCACTCCATTGTAGACACTGATAGAGAGAGAGAGAGAGAGAGAGAGAGAGAGAGAGAGAGAGAGAGAGAGAGAGAGAGAGACATTAACAGCAAAAGCAAACTCAAAAGCAAAATGAACATGGAAATTAATAATACCAACACATGCAAAGGAAAGGTATGTAACAGATATGTATTTACTGGCATGTAGTAGATGTTTTTGAAGAGTACTCTACATACTTTGAAACATCCATATGTGGCAGCAGTACGTATCTATGCACAGATATCCAGCATAACTACTGTCATGGACAAATCAATGTGTAGCTGTGTGCAGGGGGACCTAACTGTGACATATGTAGCTCAGCATTAAATGTCAAATATCTGATCCATGTTATCTGTGTCCTGTACTGTAGTGTGGGCAATGGCTGTTTGGGGGAGTAGTGCAAACAGCTATATAAACATAGATGTGACAGAGTAACACATGCATGATAGCCATATTAACGTGTAGCTTAGCATTGGCAACTGCTGTACCAGGCTAGTATGCTAATCTAGCATTTGTAGCTATATACACACCCACTAATATTACTGTGTGGTCACATGTGGCACCTGTTCATGTTGCAGCAAGGGCTAACAGGTCAGCCGTGAGGTCCAGGGACTTACAACAGTGTGGACCTTGTGTGTGTATGGCACACACATATGGAGAGATATATATGTGTCAGATATATTAACATCTGTACATGTGCATAGAGCAAGGGACATACTGCAACTATATGTGAAGGGTGAACATATATATGTTGGTGAAGGTTGTTATGTGCATATTTGTATGTAGGTTGTAGTGTGTGGCAAACAAGACAGCATACAGTGCTGGTATATGACATGCTGTGGTTAAACACTGTGGGTGTGATTTGTTAAGTTTGCAATGTTGCAGCCAGTGAGGCCTGCTAAAGCTACATGGGCTGAGAACACCTTCAATGCATTTCTCACAAGACTGTGCAATATCATTACATTACTGTATACCTCACATCCTTTGCATAATTGATATTCCCACCATGAAAGGTGGACTGTATATGTGCCTATATGTATATGTATATGTACACCAATGGATGTGTATATGTATGTATATATATATATATATATATATATATATATATATATATATATATATATGTATGTATAGAGAGAGAGAGAGAGAGACATAGTCATATAGTGAGACAGAGTCCTGATGTCAAAGCCATGGCCTCAGGTTCAATGCATCCACTTTTGCAAAACATAGTATCCCCACAGTACCACATAGGTAGTAGCCCGCAACATGTTAAACAGGTACCAATGTGTACATACAGCCAAGTGTTACGTCATCTCTCCTTTGGTAATCACATTTCCAAAGGTATTTGAAAATCCCTCCGTGGATCAGATAAGCGATAAGGGGTCTGCATGCATATCCACAAAGGTTGTTGTACACCTATAATGAATAGCCATCATTGACAGACTTTGCTGCATTTGAACAGGTCTGAAATATACCTCAGGCATAAACCCTCACTCACACTATTCAATAGAAACTGTAATGAGTGTGTGTGACACGGATGACCTAGGCCAGGGATCACTGCAGTGGCTGGGCTTGTCACAAGCGTACAGATGTGACCTAAGGTCTGGAAAGCGGCACCACACTCTGGCAAAGATAACAGATGTGTTCATGGAGAAAGCAGGGTTCCCACCTATGAAATAATTGAGTTCACATGTACATATATGTATTTGCCACACAGCTACCTGACATGTGCAATGCACATACTGTTGTCATAGTGATATATCATACAGTAGTAAAAGCAAAACCCACAACACATTGACCAACAGTGTCACACACAGAGCACACACACACTCACCAAGTGCAGCATTCAATCCCGTACCTATACACATTACTGGAAGTTCTCCTTTCCACAGGTATATTTGTAGGATGGTGACATCATCAGACTTGACAAAGATGAGTATACCACTTTTAAGGTGTTTCAGTAGTCTTCTAAAAAATTGCTCTTCTCCAAGGAGACACACACAGTTGGCAAGTGCAGGATTCAAACCCCTACCTAACTACTTTAGAATATTAGAGGAGTATGCATTAACACCACATGCTATACATACCCCTGGGGTTCTCTTTTCCACAGGTATATTTATAGGATGGTGACATCATCAGACTTGACAAAGATAAGTATACCACTTTTAAGGTGTTTTAGTAGTCTCTTAAAAGGTTGCTCTTTTCCAAGGAGATCATGCACAAACTTGTCAAGTGCAGCATTCAAACTCCTACCTAACTACTTTAGGATACTAGCGGAATATGCATTAACACGACGTGCTATACACATTACTTGGAGTTCTCTTTTCCACAGGTATATTTGTCGGATGGTGACATCATCAGGCTTGACAAAGATAAGTATATCACTTTTAAGGTGTTTTAGTAGTCTCCAAAAAGACTGTGCCTCTCCAAGGAGATTACATACAATTGTCAAGTGCAAAATTCAAACCCCTACCTAATTACTTTATGACACTGGAGGAGTATGCATTAACACGACACGCTATACACATTACTGGGATACACATTACTGGGAGTTCTCTTTTCCACAGGTATATTTGTCAGATGGTGACATCATCAGACTTGACAAAAATAAGTATATCACTTTTAAGGTGTTTTAGTAGTCTCCAAAAAGGCTGCTCCTCTTCAAGGAAATACACACACAGGTACCAAGTTCAGGATTCAAACCCCTGCCTAACTACTTTATGATATTAGAAGAGTACACATTTACACGACACACTATACACACTACTGAGAGCTCTTTTTTCCACAGGTATATTTGTAGGATGGTGACATCATCAGACTAGACAAAGTGGGTTATATTAGGTGACATTAGGTGGGCTACATAGAAGGAATTTCTAAACACTTTGGCCATGTGATCATCAAAGGAGAGTTTACTATCTACCTGGGTCCCCAGGGCCATATTTACTTTCTCCGTACATACTGGATTACCACCTATGTAGTAATTTATGTGCACTTTGTTTTATCCAAAGGGGATGACTATGCATTCATTGGCATTCTGCTTGAGGGCATTATTTTGACATCAGGTATCTGTCTCTGTAAGACCCTTCTGGAGGATGTCTGTGTAAGCCGTAGAGTCAATTATGGACCACAGTTAGCAGTCATCTGCAAACTTGTTCAGCCATACTCCTCCCGTGCTTGCCTGTACCTCTGAGCAGTATCTACTGAACAGGTGGGGTCCCAGGACCAAGACCTGTGGGATGCCATTTGTGACTGGTTTAGAGTCGGACATGGCACCTGCAACTCTGAACATGTGTGTTTGATCTGTGAGCCAGTTGGCCACCCATCCTGTGACATAGCTGTTAATGTTCAAGCTGGTAAGCTTGTCCATGATGCCAGAGTGGGGAATGGTGTTGAAAGGCCTTAGTGAGGTCCAGGTGGGCTGTGTGGACTACTTTCACCTCCATCTATGTCCTTGGTAACTGTTTCAAAGAAGTCAACTAGGTTTAGGAGGCAGGATCTGCCTTTAACAAAGCCAAGTTGGTTAGAGTCCAGTGTCTGGAGGTTCCCAATGTCTCTGTTTATGGGTTCCATGATAATTTGCTCCATAGCTTTGCAGACCAGACTGAGTAGGCCTATAGGGCAATTGTTTCCAGGTTCTGTTGTGGCACCCCCTTAGTGGAGCTGGATGACTGTTGCTGTATGCCATTCTTTGGGTACATAGCCTGTGGTAAGGTTGAGTCTGGACAGTGAATGTAGGTGAGGGTGTAGTTCCTTTTGGGGCTGGTGTAAGATGCAGCCTGGGACACCATCCAGTCCCATTGATGCTGTGTTCTTAGCTTTGGAGAGGGCTGTTTTTACCTGCATGTCCATGAAGTCTGGGGCTCTGCATTCTTCTAGGATGGACACAGGCCCTTTTGGGAGTGATGGGGGGGGTTTGCACTGAACTTGTCCACCAGGATGTGGGCAATGTCAGTTGGTTCAGTGTATTATTTGCCATTTAGCAGTAGCTGACAGCATATTTGAGAGTTGCCACCTAAATGTTTGGTATAGCTAACAAAGGCTTTGTGATTGTTATTCTTACATTCCTTGGCAATTTGTCTTTAGAAACTGGCCTTGGATTATTTTATGAGCGATCATTGTTTCTTCCTAATAATGATCAGTGATGCCTTTCCTTTTGTGAAGTTTGCTCTATCATGTGTTCGTTTTCTCCTTCTGTTGTATAGCTTATTTATGGGCAACGACCACCAGATTGTTTTCTTATTTTTGGAGGAGTGCGTCTTGGTTTTATTTGGTATGTCTCGTTCCATGCATCCCTGTAGATGCTCATAGAATGCTCTTGTAAATGATTCGGCAGATTGTATAGCATTATCCTATAGCAAAGGGGCTTTGGAACTTTCCACTTTGGTCTTGAGAAGTGTGCAGTTTGCTTTTGAAAATGTCTTCACAGTGGTTTCCTTGACTGGGTGGGGATGTGGATGTCCACTGTGATTACTTTATGATCTGATATTACCAGCAAGGGGTTTATCTCTGTTGTGAAACACTGGTACCCCATGTTGGTGATGCTTCAGTCCAGTACGTTGTCACCTCTAGTAGCCATGGTGGCCAGCTGTTCCAGGGCGTTTGAGTGTTTACACTCTAGGAAGCATTGGGCAACGGACATTGTACACCAGTAATTATCTCAGTCAATGTTTGGGTAGTTGAAACCCCCTCATATAATGCTGTTTGGTAGGACCTTTATATTTTCCAGTGTTCTCAGGAATACTGACTGAGGTTCCTGAGACATGGAAGGTGATCTGTAGCAGCCTACAATGTGATAAGCAGCTTTTCCCAATGTGACTTGCACTTGCATGGTCTCCGAGGCCTCATGCTGTGCCACTGACCTGGAGGTGTGTGTATCCATAAGGTAAATGGATATACCCCTTCCCCTTCCTTCTGTATTTCACTCTGGGTTTTGGGTCCGAGGATCAGAGGGATTGTGAGTGTTTTACGTGGGGCATGTCCAACAGCTCTGTGTTTGACATAGCTTTGTATGTTATGCAGAGATCACCTCTGAGTAGGCAATATGCAAGACAGTACAGCTGGAGCATTTACAGACGGTCTGTGTATGGCATGTATGTCAGGCCACCAATGCTCCTTTTGAGGTATTTCTGCAGGCTTTCCAGTTGTTGTAGATGTCTTGTGAGGCACATAGCAGAAGGGGCATTGATGGTCACCCTGTTACACACATTTGTGCACATCCATCTTTGCCTTATTATACTGTTTTCCCCCTACACACACATATATATATATATATATATATATATATATATATATATATATATATATACATAGGTAGGTAATAGGCTATCTGCCTGATGGCATATATTAGTATGGCCAGAGTGTGCAGCAATATCCACCCAAGGTGTTAGTTCCTTAGGCCTCTGTGTAGTAGAGCTGATGAAGTGCTGCCTGGAGTGACACTTCAGTTTCACATACACTCATCAAGGCTCCTCTGGAAGAGTGTCAGTGAGAGACTCGGCCTACTGTTGGTTGGGAGCCTGTTCCAAAGCAAGGGACGTCTGTGAGGTAGTACTGTATTCCTCCAACATGTTCTATTTAATGTTTTGATGATGATATCTCTAGAGCATGTGGTACAGTGAGCTTGGGTTTACTACAGATAGTGCATGTACATCAGTTCTGCATTGGACATGGACCTGTCTGTTGGGCAGAGATCTCATGAGTAGACAGTATGCAACAGAGTACAGATTGAGTTAAATTAAGTCATGTTGCATGGGGCAACTGTTTGAAGCCAGTAATCCTCTTGTTGCGGTACTTCAGTGCTCTTTCCAGCTGCTGAAGGTGCCTAGTCAGATGCATTGCAAGTCTGATGTGGTACTCTCATACAGGTCTGATGAGTGATGGGCACAGGGAACCTCCTTTGACTGACATGCAAAGACTTTGGCGGTTTGTGGGAACATATAGCATGCATTTTTAACCACTTTGTGAATGTGTTTCTGGAAGTGGAGATGATTATCCACATGTGTCCATATCAACTCCATATTTATGGTCTTGGCACCTATGTGGTATTTGTATGACTGTAGCTCGGGGCCATAATCCTGTCACCACATCTGTCTGACTGTGAACCTTTATAAGGATGTCTCTGTTGTCCCAAACATCGGGTATGACACCATTTGCGCAGTCAGCCACAACCTTTGCTAAACATAGCCCTCATGTGTTTGACTGTATATCTGAAGAGCATACACCAGACAGGTGGGGTCTCATGACTGAGCCATGGGGGACAGCAGTTGTTACCAGCTTGAACAGGTGACCACATTTCTTACTTTGTGGGCATCTATCTGTGCCCCATTTGGCAATCCATCAGATGACATACATATTTATGCATGGGTTGTTGATATTGTGGATATGACATGTGTCTGGGATGTTTGCAACGGGCTTTACAAGGTGTATGTGGGACATGTGTAGCTCATTTCATTGCTGTATGTCCTGGGTGACTGCTTTGAAAACAGTGTAGCAGATTTGGGAACCATGATCTGCCCCTGAACAAACCAATATGGCTAGGGTTGGGTGTTTGTAGGCTCCCAATCCCTCTGTTTATGAGGTCCATCATGATGGACACCATAGCTTTGCAGATAAGGCTTAATAGGTTTATAAGACAATAGTTCCGATGGTCTGTTGTTCATGAACATTTGTGGAGTGTGTCAAACATTGCTGTAACCCATTCAACAGTTTCATATCCTGTACAGAGGGTGAGGCTCAACAGACTGTTCAGGTGCAGGGTCTGTTTGTTCTGGAGTTCACTTATGACACAGCTAGGGAAACAATGTAATCATAGACGCCGTGTTTTCAGGTTTGGAAGGAGCTATTTACCCATTCTATATGTGATGTCTGTGCTTTCACAATCTTCAGGTATGATGATGGGGCCTTTTGTCAGTGAGAGGGGGTATGTATGTATGAGCCTGTCTGACAGGATGTTGGCAATGTCAGTCATTTACAGTTTGCACTGACTCAAGACATATATGAGTGTACATTGCTATTTATGACATAGCGGAAGGAAGCATCATGGTTCTCTATGGACTCCTTCACAAATTCTTTTGCCAGAACATGGATTGGATAATGTTTGGAGTGCACATTGTTTATTGATGATACTGCCTGCAGGTTTATTGATCTTCTTTGCTTTTTCACTTTCTGTGAACAACTTAAGTACTTGTGGTACATAGTTTGATTATGACAGGGTTCCAATATATTATATGTGACTGTTTTCATATAACTGTGTGCACAAGGCAGGAATGGTGAATAGTGACAGGTTCCTGGGGTAAAACATGCAACTGCCAGATATGTGTGGCCCACTGCTGTACTCAGACATGGCCTAAGTGTGTGAGCATGCCCAGTATGACCTTTCAGTATGTTGCTGACTGAAATCCACTACATTTGTTGAAGTGTGTGAGCATGCCTGGTATAGACATTTATACTGTATGTGTGTGGAAAATCAAGTTATATTTTTACTGCAGGGCTCACATTTGTGTCATAAATCAACAGGGATCATGCTGTGCCTGCAGGGCTTCCATGAGACACTTTGCATAGACTTATCAAAATTTCTACATACAGGGGGGACAGCTATTCTTTATACGTTTCTACCCGGGGGCACACCTTATTGTTACTGTGGGTGTACATAGGATGAGGGGTTCACCTGACACTTATACACATTTGCTGGGCCTGCACTGTTATGTAAGGTACACCATTTTAGTCTGTACTGTTGCCTATCGTACTGGCTTGAGGTATATTACTGTATTACAGATCTTAGCGTCCAATGTCACGTATATTAGATTGTGACTTCATAGCCTACCCAACCCACATCACACCACCTGGCCTGCTGTTCTCTGTCTGCATAGGCCTGTGGGGGAGGTTACCCATATGCCTCTTTAGGGGCATGATACAGCATTTCTATGTGTTTGCATTAGTGTACAATTGTTCTGCTGTGTCTGTGCCAGTGAAATGCTGTCATGGCTTCGTGGTTCAGTACTGTGACTATAGTGCACAGTATCCTGGGTTCGAGCCCTGTCATTGCTTTTTATTTTCATGCTGGACAGACCAGACTGCTTAAGGAACAATAAAGCAAATATGAGCATGTTTACCTGACTTTGCCCGACCTTGTCCAACATTGCTCAACATTGCCCGACGTTGCACTAGTTAGCGCGGGCAATTTTGTTTACATATATTAAATAGTGGTAAAAGCTGCTTAGCACTGCTTTATACTGCTTAAAACATGGCAATCATGCCTCAGGTAGTGCTGCAGGGCTGCCTATGTCAGATGCACATAGTACACTCCCTATACATGTTTGAAAACAGGTAGTGTCAAGTTAGGCATCCCTTTTATTTTATGTGCGAGTCAGAGAGAGGTATCATTTCCAGGGTTCCTACTGAGCCAGTGTATGTGCTATGCGTTGCCTCTTTGCCAAGGTCAAGGCATACTGGGCATGCCTCCTTCTGCCTACTGGGGCAGGCTCAGGTTATTCCTCCTCCGAGTCACGCTCTGCCTGTGATAGCCTTGGCAATGGTGGGGGGCTGTTTGGCCCTGCCCCATGCTGTTCCTGCTGCAGCTGTTTTCGCAGGATCATATTGTGTAGCATGGCACATACCATGACAATTTGGGTACATGTAGTTGGTGAGGACTGCAAGGCTCCACCAGATGTGTCCAGGCACTGGAACTGTGACTTGAACATCCCAAACACATGCTCGATTACATTTTGTGTTTGTGCGTGTGCCTCATTATGGAGTTCTTGTTCAGGTGTGTGTGCATTTCTGATGGGTGTCATCAGCCACGGCTCCAGTGCGTATCCAGCATCCCCCACTAGGTGACGATCAGGGATGTCCCCACTGGCAAATGTCTGGTACAGCTGTGTCAGATACCAGATATGGGAATCGTGGTAGTTTCCAGGGCAGCCAGCACACACATTCAGTATTATGCCCTGGGCATCGCACACGACCTGGCAGTTGATGGAGGGGAAACCCTTGCGGTTGATGTAGGCCCTACCCCGCTCACCGGCTGGTGCTTTGATGTGTATGTGCGTGCAGTCAATTGCACCCACTACCTCAGGGTATTCTGCTATTTGCTGGAAAAGATGCATATTGCTGGCCAATGCCTCACGGGAATTGGGGAAATATACATGATCACAGACATGTACTGACATGGCATTCAGGAACTGGTGCAGTACCCTGGATACTGATGCCTGTGAAATCCCCATCATATCACCAGTTGGTCTCTGGGAGGTACCTGTTGCTAGTATTCTTAGGCCAACACATATCTTGGTTTCCACTGGAATGGGTTCCCCTCTGTTGGTTCTGTGTGTGAGGCGTGGCCTGCACAGCTCAACAATTTGCTGCAGGAGGTCTCTGTCCACTCTATAGCGCTCCACTATCTCCAGCTCATGTAGCCCCTGGTAGGTTACTGTACACTCTTCTCTGTCTCCTCACTGTGGGATGCTCAGCAGCATTCGCAATGGCACCACCCTCAGCATCTTGCACATGTTGGCTTATAATAGCAATGGCAGCCCCTAACATTTTTCACTCTTGGTATACTGCAGTGTTGCAGTGTTTTTGAGAAAAACATGGGGGAATGTTGTTTGCAGAGTTTTAAGTGCTGGGCTGGGCTGGGCTAGTGTACTGCCTGTGTAATTGGCTGATTCTGATTTATTTCACCTGGCAGCTCTGCTAGTTCTCCTTGGTTACCTTCCTACTACTTCTTTTCCTGCTAGTTATCCTTGGTTACCTTCCTACTACTTCTTTTCCTTCCTTTTCCCTTTCTGTTTCCACAAGAGGCAGCTTTGCGCAAACAAGCACAAACACGCGCACACAAGCGCACACGAGTGCACACACATGCGCACAGGCTTACACAGGCTTAGAAGGGTGCACATGCGTGCACACAGCCTTATACAGGCTTACACAGGCTTACAGGTGCACACACAGTGTAAGCACGTTTGCAAGAAATTTCAGATATATCCATGGCATACACTTTCAGTTTCTGGGTTTCAGCTAAGACAACTGTAGACACGCCTTTTGTAATCTTGAGCAACTCATGTCAAACACAGGCCACTCTGCTCCAATAAGCTTACAGTCTTTCAGACATACCCCCTCATGATGTCACCTATCTTCTACTCTACTACTCCCCTACTCCTACACTTACACTCTAGGGACATGGCTCACATGCCAGGGAAAATTGGGATTCACTATCCTTATCCTCATTTACATAGGATTGCCTACTAATGCTTGGTTACATCTCTCAAACTGAGCTTCCCCCCTTAGCAACCACTACTCAGAAGCCATGTTGTCTTCAGCCTGCCATTCACCTGCATGGCAGAATAATCTTTTTATTAAACATGCCTAGTATTGGCTATTTTTTAATTATTTTCTGGTTTTTAAAGCGCTGCACTATGCTTAAACATTGGAGATTGGGAAAAAATGATTTTTAATAATTTTTAACCTATAAAAATGCCAATGGCCATATATTTGGCCATTGGCATGCTTCCTCAACTGGATGCATCCTTTATTTGGAGCTGTCATAGCTCCGTTTTGCTATTTGCAAAACGGTACTCAGTTACCAACGGAGTACATTTCTGCAAATAACTCTACTCTTCCACAGACAGGTTAATGTTTCCTGGATCACAAATTTACCTCATTTGCAAAGCTTTCAGCAGCAAATGAGACAATTTACATATCATAACACTGTCCGTGCAAGAGTAGTTTTAGGAGCTCTCATGCATGCCCCTGCCGGTTATTGCTGAATCGCTCGACAGACATCTTGCCTGTCTGAAGCCTTTGTGAATCTGGCCCAATAAATAAATAAATTATCCTTTCTCATTTGCCAATAAAAGTCTGGATGAGTGGGATACTGGCAGCAGTTAGGATATGCATGTACTCACACAATGTTAAATAAAGAGTGCAAACACTTCAACTGTATTCCTGTCTTTATTTAGGATGCCTCATTCTCTTATCTATGCTTTGCTAAGAGCAATGCTATCTCATTTTTATTACATATGGTATCTGTAGCAATGAGAAATGCACCCCCATGAATATGCACAGCATTTCTTAGTTAGAGACAGGAACTGTGGTCATAAAAACAACATTTGAATTCTAGGAATTTTGCTGTCCTAACTTAGTCAATGTACTTCAGACTTTTTGGTAAATCTCTTCTCCCTAACACACCCTCAGTATGTGTACATCGAATGGGGGATACTGTGAAACTCTGAGCACTCCAGCAGTCAGACTAAATAATTTACACCTGTAAAACATTAGCAAGTAACACGTCTCAGTGCTTGTCCTTGCAGTGCTAGGGTGTATGTGTGCAATTGTGTAGTTCCTTACACAATGTTTACCTTCTCTGCACTTAGTACAGATTGTGGTATTTAGGAATGCTAATGATTTAACACCTCATTTACATACTCACAGTACCCAGAGGGCAGAATCTGTACTATATAAAGATAATTGTATAGCTAAGGAACTTGTATTATAATAGGGAGTCTGTTTGGATCCAGGGACCTAAATACTGCTTAATACAATTTTAAGAGATTTATCCCCTTTTCAAACTGGTTTATTGAAAAGGTTTGTTGCTGTTTTTTGCAGAATACACTTATTTTAACATTAATCATGGATTTCAATGACCAGTACAGCCACTGGCTACCTGTCTGCATTTTTTATCATTTACTGTTGCATAGCCCATGTATATCAGTTATGTGTCTGAATTACAAAGTTTGGTAAAGAATGCTACCTAACATAATTGTGTAGGTTTATTTTCTGGAAATTTGAGAAGTTATTGCATAAGATTGAGGTATAACTTTGCAGCAAGGTCAGATTTTTTACATGTGTAGCTCAAATAATGTGTTATGGTTGTGATATCTACCTGGTTTCACTCCACACAAGTGGAGTTGGTGCTGTATTAGTTTTCTCCTTTTATATTTGTACATTGTGAATTAGTATTGCTAGTACTGCAATGTATTACACAGTTGCAGAACTTCTGTCTGTATTACAGAACTGTTATAATTGTCGTTATTTTATGGATTTTATAAGAGAGCTGTCTTAACTTGTGTGCCATCATAAGGAACATTACCATTATAATTGTGTGCATGATGGATGCATACAATAAAACATAAATGAGTTCATCGACATCCTGTCTGTGTATTATAAATTTAATTTTGTGTCTGTTTTCTGTTTCATCTTATAAAGGGATATGACATCCAAGACAACTATACCTCGCAAGCTGCCATTCATTGATGCAGAAATTGAGGTAATTATCCAGGCCTCCTGACACAATGGGGCTTTCCTTTTAGAGAGAAGTAGAGGTGACAAATCTGTTTGAGACAGGATATTCCAGCAGGTGGTTGGCAACATCAGTGCTGGCCATGGGAGAACTTACTTCCAGATGTGAAACAGGACAAGTGATATGATTACCTCTGTCCACTATAGGTTGGCTGCAGTTACATGGGAAGAGGTGGCTATGGGGGGTGGTCCTACTACCAAACCAGCATTGACTGAAACAGAGGAGTTCCTGTCCACTGTCAGAGATCCAGATTTTCCTGGATGCTGGGTCTGATGTGGATGACAGAGCCGGAGTGTCTCAGTCAGAGACAATTAGAGAAAAATAATGCATTTGTCATTCTATATGCTTTTATATGCATATATCTTATATGTCTGATATATTTCTGATATATGAGTTAGTCAATACAGTACAAGAGAGAGGGAGAGAATTGAACTGGTCAGTATATTTCTGTATGTGATTACTCTTAATCTGCACATGTAAAGGGGATTGTTCTCTGTTTCTCTTTTATTTGGATTATGATGCTTATTACCCTTCTTTCCTCCTCTTTCCTTACATACACTGACATCTGGACTGCAGTCTGTAAGACCACCTGCACATGGTAAGCACACCTTTTGTATTATTATTAGTGTATATAAGGTAAATTTAGGTCTGAGTCTAATATTTGAATTGCTCGAGCATCTATTATAGCTTAACATATCTTTCTTTTAACTAAGTTTTGATCATTTTCATTCCCTATTTCTCTCTTTGTTGTATTCATTACTTGTTATTATAGGTGATCCTGGCAGTGGCACTGTGGAACGTCTACCACCTTATAGCAGAGTACTGGAGCCTCTGATGATGATGGTGGTGATGAAGAGACACAGTCTGAAGGTGCAGATGGTCAGTCTGACAGTAAGGTTGTGGCTTCCACATCCCCTTCCCATATTTCAGACACAGTCAGTATGCCTATGCATACCAGTGCCATGCAGTTCCCTGATATAGGACAGGTCGAGGGTGACACAGTTGATCTCGGTAGTGTGGTTACTCTAGCTGCAGAGCTGGTTGATTCTCTCTGTAGCCATCATGAGGGCAAGGTTCCACACAGAAGGGTTGGTAGAAGTGCTTGGAAGAAGCCTTCTGTCCGCCGTCCCCCTGATGCTGGTGTGTCATTAGGTGAAAACAGACATTTCATAGGTTCATAGGCAAGCACTAGGCTAGCTGCCCTTGAGATCATTTAATGAATTAACTAATGAAAGGACCCTAGTTCCTTCTCATCCATATTTGTCTCCCCTGATGAATTTGTATCACTCAACCTGTTATGACTACATATGCAAAATATCTTTTACCTCACTTTTTTTTGCTATCTTTTTCCTCCAGCTGATGATCATCAGCAGACCTGGAGCATCTACTTGTTCACCAGGTCTACCTATCCTTCTGGCCTGCATGGACTTTCTCTGATAAGGGTTGGGGACAATGTCCCGGGCCTTGTCATACTGCTGCTGGGTATACATTCACTTAATTTTCTTTCCCTGCCCCACACATGCCCTGGTAACACTATGTGACTGTGGCATACATTGGGCAGGACATACTGAACCACACCTCACTTCCTCAAAGGGCTGACATTGACAAGCTGCCTCATCCACCAATAGCAAGTACTTTGCAATTATTTCTTCATCCTTTATTAAGGAAATGTAATTGTGTTGTGTACCTCATGCATTTGCCCCTCCATTCTTTTCTCCTCCTCCTAGGATGTGGTACTGCTGTTCCAACATGCCAGCTCCTTACACATTTGAGACGCTAATCAAACCCAGGTCACCAGTGGTGTAGTCAGGGCTCTATCCCTATGACAACAGTGCTGGCCACTTTATTTTTTTTTTTGCCAAGAATTTCAGGATTTCTTTACTAACTCTTTGGGCTTAACAAAGACAATGTGGTATAACACGATGTCTTATATTGATGCTATGTATTCTTTCTAGCAAACAGACTCAAGGTTACTTCTTTCTGTTTCCTAATGGTGTTAAGATAAGCAATAAAATATTATCTTTGTAGATGCTTATGTTTTATTTTGCAATGACATAACTATCATTCAAGCAGTAAAAAAAAGTTAAATTAATTAACTTGCCAGCCTTGTTCATAGGTTCACAGGTAAGAACTAGGTTAGCTGCTCTTGTGGGTTATTTTCAGCCTAGCCAGTTTCCCTTTTCTGTGTTCAAATTAAAATATTCCATTTGTTCAGAGACTGGTTTTACCCATGCCAGGATAGATAATTATATATTACTTCTAATGAGAGTAACTCGGACCACATCATAATAATGAAGATATGCAAGAGTTGGTGCAATTTTTGCATTGGATTTAAGTATTCTGCTCAGCAGCTTCTGCTCTGTGCAGTTTTTGATTACTTAAAGGCACTATAAAGAAAATTTTCACTTTTCCTTTACTTGCAGTAAATAGAATTTCCCTCATATCTGTCAGTTATTAATGTTTTTTTTAAAAAGGCAATACTAGGACCATCTATGATGTAATACCACTTACACAGAAGAATAATATTTTTATTGAAGTTATGCCTAGATGTAAACTTACTTTTAAGAGCTGAAGAAGAAACAATATTTGCAATGCTGATCAGAATGTCTTCTGCTACTCATGAAGTAGACAATGCCATTCGCTGACATTCTATTCCTTGCACAAACAGGAGAGACGTCGCTCCAGCATAATGGTAATGCCAAATTCTTTCTTTGGTAAACTCACTCTGGTGCCCATATCTGTAGGGAATATCAGGTGGGTCATTTGAAAAATCTGCACTTTTGGCATGAATGATTATACAAGCTCTTTCAAGCTGATCTAGGTTGCCACACTGCAATCCTTGTTTTGTTTGTTTTGTTACTCATTGTCCTTCTTCTAGAGTCTCTCTGCCTAAATGTAGTATTTTTATGTATGTTTTCCTGTACGCAGAAGTAACTACTTCTTAGTTCCTTCCAATCACCTTTAAATCTTGTATTATTTTCAGGTTCTGTTGCTTTCCTCTTTTCTGCTAACAAGTAAAAGCAACTCGTATAACAACTGCGCTATTGTTCTAGTTTCCTCATCGGTGGTCTCATTACTGATTGGCTGCTGAGCAAAGCTAATTTCATCCTATATATATATCATGTAATCTGAAAGAAAGTGATGATAAAAGTGGTTAAATGTAATCTGTATCTATCTCATTACTAAGTATCCTGAATACCAAACCATACCGAACACGTTTTTCAGAAGTAATTGCAAATGCAACATATCAACGTTCATTTGAAAAATGGTACAGCAGCCAACACCAGAAAACTTCTCTTTCCATGATTATTTTGGCAGATAAAAATAGTAGATCCAGTACTAAAAATTTGCTTTACTTCTATATGTGGAATACGTGAAATGTCTAAAATGGGGCAGTGCTCTAGATTTCTGCATTGCTGAATGGGAAGGTGCCCTAGATGATATGGGTCTATATTAAGTTAGCGAAAGGGCATAACACTGAATGCCATTTCTCCGACACATATTCAATGAAAACTGACAACAGCGAAACCCCAGGTCACAATTTTTTTCCCCAGGTAAAAAAAAATTGGTACACCAACAAAACACAACACACCACTTAAAACATTGCTGTGCCCCTCGCCCCCCCCCCCCAACTAAATATACCAACTCCGAGATTGCACTACAGTGTGGTAAAGGGCAATGTCATGGCTCAGGCCAAGCAATTTTTTTCCCTGGGAAAAAAAATTGCTGACCTGAGCTTTCGCTGTTGTCAGCTTTCGATCTATATTGTTGGCAAACGGCATTTGCTGTAATGCCGTTTCACTGACTTACTATAGACCCATATGATACATCGAAGTTTCAAGAAGAAGAAAAACATAATATTACTGCAGTTAGGCAAATGTTTCAGCATTACTGTCAGATGGTTAAAGATCATCCCATAACATAACCATTTGCCTTTCCAAATGAAACAGGCTCCTAGTGAGTCTATTGAAGCTTATGGCATTGTATTTAAGGAGTGAGCCAAAGACTGAATTGTATGAAGTATAGAATTCATTTGCACAAGACCAAAATAAGTGTTATATCCGAAGACATCAGATGAAGAACAAATTACTGAAGGAAAAGTTAAGGTTAAAGTAAGTGACAGAAATCGTGCAGAGTGAGTGGAATGACTTCATTCTAGTTAAAAGAGCTAATAGAAGAATAATACTTAACATTTCATATTGAACAGAAAAGTTGAAAATTAGTAAAATAGAATAAAATGAGTAATAGTAGCTCTGTTAAGCATAAGATCATGAAAATGTATCACATTAGATTTGACTCTAAACATGTAAAAATAAATATTTTGTGGTTAATCAAGGACATAGAACCAATGAGAAAATATTATGTGAAATGAAATAAACATTCAGTTGAAGAATCAACATGAATTGGGAGAATGCCATAAAAGTGGTTTGTTTTGGGCACAGTTTGTTTTCATGATGCACACAGAGTAAATAGTGTGTAACATAAAAGTACAAAAAAGCAAAGATAATGAATCAGAAATCAATGATTCAAAAGTTTAAAATCAGAGTATTGTGTTTAAAGTATGTTCTATCTCAAAGAAAAAATAAATGTCGGCTCATTGCTCTAATCTGTGAATTTGAACAAGAATAAATTGGTCATAAATCAATAAATATCCTTTTTTTGGTAATGACAAAACCGCTCAATTAGAAAACAATTATATGCAAATATAAGAATAAGAACTGCATGATTCAGTTTAAGGTAGTTGATAAAAAATTAGCGCCATCAATTTTGGGTTATTCTGCATTTCAGTTTTTTGGCATGGTGAAAAGAACTCAGTTTGAATGAACAATTAAAATCTGGATCAGCAAATGTGGAGTCTAATGGTTTGGTTAAAGATAAAATCAATTATATTTACTGATGCAGATGGTTTATCAGGAGTTTATTCACTAAGAAGGTCTACTAAAAGTTTTCCCCTTCATCATGCTAACTTGGTAAAGTCTGTATTTCTGCCTCCTGAATGGCTACTCCATTGCATAGATTCATAGACAAAGGTTTATTGGTTAGTAGTAGGCTAGCTGCCCTTGGGGCTATTTTAAGCCTAGTTAATTATCCCATTTGAGAATCAAACCCTGCATCTTGTGTTTCTAAGGCAAACACCTTAACCACTATGCCAACTCCCAACCTTTCGTTACCATCTTTTACCTTTCTTAGAAAAGAGAAAGGCCTGTCCCATGCTGCTAGAAGATTATTTTGTCTAAGAAGAAGAACCAATACTTTCTGTCTGACAGTGTAGCCCTGGTGGAGCAGCAGTTAGCATTGTCACCTCACAGCAAGAGGTTCTCTGGTTTGATTCTCGGCTGGAGCACCTTCTGTGCAGAGTCTGCATGTCCTCCCTGTGGTCAAGTGAATTTAAAGACATGCAGATAGGTGCGTGGGTGCACCTTCTTTGAAGGTTGGGTGCTGGGCTGGTAACTCAACACTGTAAAAATTCACTGCCAATCATTAGCAGACTGGAGTTCTGTTGTGGCAACACAAACCAAAACACATGTTTTTTTGCTTTTTGTCTGACAGTGTGTTTTCATGGTCCCACTGTTCAGCCATACCAAAACTTCTGCTGATGTTGTGCTTCAGCTAGGTGATCCTGTAATAACATATAAGCTCCCTAAGTTTATTAATGAAATATAGTGCACACTCTACATCAGGCCCTTTGTGGGAATTACACTCACCCTCCCATTCATCATGAATTAAGCCTAGATGCCTCTTTGCCCCATAACAATAAATTAGCTCACATGGTAAAAAATGTAGATTCTTGCAGCACCTCCCTATATGCAAAGATTAGTTGGGAAAGATTCTTGTCTCATTTCCACTTAAACTCGTTTGTAAATGTTCTCAGAATGGTTTTAAGATTAGAGTTACATTTCTCCACCAAACCATTTGTTACTCAATGGTAGGGACTTCTTAACTGCTTTACTCCAGAGCACTTCCAGAGATAGTTTAGCAGGTCTGAAATGAAGTTAACCCAGGGAAAATCTACCCTGATGGAGATTTCTAACACAGCATTTGGCACTGTCTTTTATCTTAGTAAAAGACAAAACTACCACCTCAACATAGCTAGCAGCATTATATACTGGAATCAAGATATAGTTACTACCTATGTTGCTTGAGGTAAAAGGGGGTCCGACAATATCTATGGCCACCATCTAAAATCATACCATAACAGCAAGTACGCACACCAAAGCAGCTTTGTCTTTGACTCCTGCTTTGCCGAAGTTTTAGCACTGATCAAACGTCTTACAGTACCCTGTCATGCCTTTTCAGTACCTGGTCAATAAATTTTGCACATCAAATTCCTCTTTGTATGGTTTATGCCTAGATGGTTTGAAAAAGGAGTATTATACGCTATAGCCAGAAGTGCATGACGGTAAGCCCTTGGGACCATCAACTGTTGTATAATTTCTTCCTCTAGCCTCTAACCTGGAGTACAGTCTCTGTAAAATAACACCTTTTCTGAGTATACAAATTTCATCTTCCTTTCAAAGTCAGAAGATTCCTTTGATACATCTCTCATGCTTTGCAAATCCCACTCTTCATGATCATCCCCTTCCATGGGAAATGCATATTTTTTACAACTGTAGCTCGGATTTCAACCACCTCCTACAGAAATCTATTACCTTTTGATGCTAGCATATCTAGTATAGGCTTGCTGCTACTACATAGCTCTTCTGAATTAACCACATCACTAGTCTCTAAAGGAGGTGTGGGTACTGGGCAGTTTTCCCAAATGACACCTTTCCCATATGCTTCTCTACATGCCTGACTGTATCTAACTGCAAGCAAGCATGGTATAATATAGTTAAAGTAATTTCCTAACAGGACATTTAGTGGAATATCATCAAAGACTGACCCTCACTTGTCTCTTTGTCACCATTTCTGCCCCCACCCAAAAAAATTACCAATGACAACTGAAAAAATGTTCTTTCCACTACCCTAATGGGAGTGGACTTCCCAGGCAAATAATGTGACTGCAGACATAACAGTAGTTATGCCTATTGAAGTATTCCTCTTAACAATAGTTTCTTTACCCTTTACCAGGATAGGATATGGTCCTTGTGATAATCTGGAGCAACTGCAGTAGCAAGACAGGCCACTACTTCTACACTACTATTACTTTTGCAAGCTAATGCATGTGGCATTTTTTCTTTTTTAGACAGTACATATTCCACTTCAGTACAGCAAATCACCTCGCTCCAGGACCTTGATCTGCATTGGAACCAATTCATTTTTACCTGTGAAACCTGAAGTGATGATTTAAAATTACCCATAGGTTTCCTTGTATCTCTCTTTTCTGCTAAGTAAACCACACTTGAGCAGTTGTGTCATGCTCACAAGTAGATCCTTATATCCTCAGGCAAAGTAGTGAGTGCTTGCTCCCTAAGCAGAAGGTCTTCCAGTATTTTAAAAGTAGTAACTTAACATCTGCTCCCTACCTACAATTGTAAGTGCTTATTTCTGAAATGGAATAACTGCCAGTTTCTTCTATTGTTCTTTTGTGTTCTCTAAACTTTTTGTCTGTAAATTTCAGATTTGACCTAAAAACTTCTTAAAAGGACACACCTTCTATTGCAAATACAATCAGCATCTATGTTGCAAATTGCCTGCATATTTTTAACCATGAACAGAGGAGTTAATACCACACTCATTGTTCTTAATCATTCTTGTTTCTGACTGCATACTGTCTTAAATGCATAACTCTCAACTGTCTAGATTTTCACAGAATGTCCAGATTTTTTCCTCATATTTTGGTCTGTTCTTCATAAAATCGGAATTTTTCTGGCAAGTCACTGAGGACTGAAGTCACTAAATAATGGCAGACATTCCAGACTGCACATCCTTCAGAGAAATGCATATTAATGCCAAACTTGTTATTCTAGCAACTTTTTAAGTTTATGAGAGCAATATTTCAAATCTCCCCCCTATTTTTGGACTTTTATTATTCCTCACATTATTTTTGGCATTGTCCACATTTCTTGTGCTGAGAGGTTGAGGGCCATGCTTCAATGCCCATATAAAACTAACTCATTTATCCATCTTTGTGCTGAGGAAATACTTTATCTCTACCCTTGGCATCTAGGAATGAATTCTCCCACACTATTCACACACTACTGATGAAGGGTCATGAGTTCCCTGTCATGTTGTCTGCACTCATCCATATCCTCAGTTTCATACTGACACTTCCTCCCTCCTCTGCATCTCCATACTGTTGCCTTGTGGTTGCAAGTGTGTAGCTGCTTTTGTTGACAGATCTGGTTTATAGGTTATAAAATTTGGGTTTACAATATACCCACTGGTGCAAAGCAAAAAATGTGCCACATGAATAAGGTTTCAATCCTACCACTATCACAAAAGAACATGAAATGTAGGAGTTACACAGTCAAAAATCTGCAGCACTGCCATCAACAATGCATGCAAGAGGGTAATTGGCTTTACAATGTTATGGCAAATGTGTACTACTGCCTTGGGTTATGACCAGTACCTGTCACAATTAAACAAGATTTACATTGTCACCTATAGAACATGGTTAGAATCAGTGAGTCCACATGAAATCTCCCACCTCGGTATGAGCTGAGTGCCTTTCAGTCTAGACTTACAAATACTAACTGAGACTGTAAGATTTACTCATATTGTCAGAACACACACACATACACACACACACACACACGCACACACACACACACACACACACACACACACACACACACACACACACACACACACGTGCACACACATGCATGCATGCAAACACACACACACACATGCATGCATGCAAACACACACACACACACACACACACACACACACACACACACACACACACACACACACACACACACACACAGACATTCTCAAAGTTTCCCATAAGGGGTTATTGATACCTATCCAGTGACAGTGCCCTTTTCTTGTATTCACATTATATGCTGCCACGTACTAAATGTTCCCCCAACAAGGCAACCAACATTAAATTATAATAGCTGATGGCCAAACTGTTTTCCTTCAAGATGTGTATATACCAATAGACACACCAATGTTGTCAGGATAACCTTCTGTAGTAAAACAAGGTATTAGCCACAAGTTTTTTTATGAATGAACAAATAAAAACACTTTATTTTTAAAAATAACTAAGTTACATACATGGCAGTGTGTGGCAGCTTTACAGGGAAAATAAAATATTTCATGCTGATACACTGATATGAAAAAAAACAGTAATTCCATCTGCTTTATTTGCCATTACTTATTTTAGCTGACTGAAGTTTCAGAACGTTAATACATTTCAACAAGCCTGTGATTCAGATATCTTTGTCTTAACTTTCTCAGAAGTTAGAATCAGACAGCTTCAGCAGCTGTGGCTGGGTGCAGTCCTTGTAGGTTAGTTAAGTTTCCAAGTCCAAATAGCAATCTCAAACAAGCACACACACACACACACACACACACACACACACACACACACACACACACACACACACACACACACACACACACACACACAAAGGACAGCAGCTTTTCTAGTTCTAGCTTCCAGAATGCACTGCTTGTTCTGGTTGTTATTAAAATGGACAAAGGCACAGGGCTCAAAAATGAAGCATGCAAGTTTCAGCACATGTATTTTTTCTGATATTTGCTTAGAAAAATAATCACAAGAGGTAGTTTCAAAACAAATTTGCTGTACCAAGTTTAAGCACAACAAGCAAACCTTATGAAATGCATCACAATGGTCTACTCTACTGGAAATTTTAATGAACGAAAAGTGAACTGTGTCTGCTTAAGATATAACGTACATCTGACAGGTCTTCTATGTCTGACTGAAATTCAGAAACTCCAAACATCTTATCATACATAGTAGCATTATATTCACTGATTTGAATACATAGACATTATCCAAAATGAAGTTGAGATAAACTGATTTGTTTTCCAAAAGTATGCCTAATATGGTACAACACATATTTTTGGAGAGGACTACCAAATGATGAATCCCTATGTAGGGAATTACCGCCATGCCCATTACTTATATATTCCCACTGGAAGGCCTCAAACTTGGAAGAAAGATGATGCTCTTTTTTGTATACATTAAATACAACATTTCAATCCATAATGCATTTCTATAAGAAGGAGTGAGCAAAAGTAAAGAAACTCAACACAAAACCTATAAAAAACATAACAGTTGTTTTGGCTACTACAAGCAATGAAAAACACCACCTGAGATGGGTAACTGACCTGGAAAAAACTTTATAAATAATATTTAGCACTTTCATCCAGCAATAAACACAGACTTCTTCAGAATAATATATACCCATTCAATCATATTTATACAGTCAAGGAAAAACACAACCAAATCAGGTAATTGCATGACTTTAAAACACATTTATGAAATACATTTATAAGAAAACATTTATTTGAATATTTATACACCAAGTCATTTTCTAGCTGTCCTCCTTTCTATACAAGTATTTGATGTTCATGGTTTCAAGTAATCTGTGTAACTTGCTGGCTTCTAGTTCATAACTGCCAACTTTTTCCCTAACCTCAATTCTATTCTTAATGTTACCTTCTTTAAAACCTAGAGATTCATAATCTAAAATAGCAAAATAACACTTCCTATAAAATGGACAATCTTTGGTACGTTTAAATAAAGTATTTTGTCATTTTTGTTTAACAACATAATTATGCCCTTTTTGATAATTTCTTAGTCATCATTCCAATTTAAAATCTTTAAAAGCGGAACAGGTCACAGTGTAAACTCCGGTGTAGAATTACATGTATAATGTGAAGACATGGATGATGTTCTATCCAGGTTACTTAAAGCTATAAAACATAATTGCATGCACTATATATTTAAACACCTTTATTAAGCTATCATTTAAGGCATAGGAAGCATGCATTTATATAAAAGAAAAAACATATTTTAACTTGTTTGAAGTTAAATACATTATATGTCACATATGTTCCTTTATATAACTATCATCATTCCAACATTACATAAATAACTCAATTCCTGCCTTCCGTCAGACCTGACTCCTCCCCAAAACATTATTCTGCATGTATTATTCCAACAATTTCCATTTATTTTTTTGTAATTTGCTCCTACCCTTTTCTAAAGATCATACGTCCAATTCTTTTATCTCAGTTACAATATGCAATACTTGAAATACAGTTGATTAGTTGATTTAGACTCTGATTTCTGTTTTCTTGTAACTGCTTTTTTGGCAGATATCAGAATTAAACAACAAGGCCTTACTATGTCTAGACAATTCAGATCCTGTGTCCCAGCTCAAAAGAATCATTTCCTTAGTTACACCGATCTGCTCTTAAAATATTTCTGTCAGAGTAGTAGGGAATTTTAAAAGTCTGCCAACACATTACTCTCCCAAAACTTATATTCCCAGTTACCTCTTTCTTCCACATCACACCTGCAACATTTGATATCTACCTGAGGAAAAATTCTTTGGAATCTGCTTGGGATATAAAAATACATATGCTAACACTTGCAAGCAAAAAATCCTAAATCTTCTAAACTTTGTTGCATACTTGGGAGCCATACATTTGTCCTCCCATTGTTTCCCCTGTAAATTGTTTAACCAATCTCTCGTCCCAATCTTTTCTAATCTCCTCTGATTGATTCCTATAATTATCATACAATATTTTATATGCTCTACCAATTATTCTTTTTTAAGAGCAGCATCTGTTCTATCTTCAACTAAAAACTCTACCAAAGCAGGTCTTTCACTTAGAATTGTCCTATCCCTTATACTAGTAGAGATGTCAATCTCTAGCCTGCAGTTCAAATGTCTTCTTGGCCTCTTCTCATTCTATTACCTTTCCATCTTTAGTTATTTGCTCTCAATATTTTAGTTATTTTGCCAGTTTTCTGTAGTAAATTCTAGCCCATGTTGCCTATTCTCTGTAGCCATAATTACAGTCATTTCTATTGGCAGAACCTCCTTTCTCCATTCTCATGTTGGCTTAGTTCTTAGAATGCTTTCTGATGTTCTCTGAAATAATATTCTATATGACTATTGTTATTCCCCTTAAGGATCTGTATCCAAAATACCACTCACTCATTATTTTTTGAGTTCCCCCCCCATTTCATTATCATCCCTTTTCACTTTGAATTATAGCTTTCTGCTTATGTTATGTATATGACTTAACTGTGCAGATCTAAAATATCCCAGATAGATTATCTCAACTCATTATTAATTATTGTCCACAACTTCTACTCTGGTTGATAAAAATATACCTGTCCTATATATAAACTAAAAGGAATAAACATATTTTCACTGCTTGTATCTTGCTGTATATATCCATAAACAAGAGCTTCCAATTTCTCAGTTTTTGTGTTATCTTTTGTTTAGTCTCTACCCACATATCCTTAGCTACAATAACTTTGCAAGCACTGTATTGATTGCATTTGTAAATTCCATTATTTTTCTCAAAGATAAATCAACAGGTGTTACATCCTTTTGTAAAAGATCTTTTACACTAGCAAGCCCCATGTGTACAAATAAGGGTGGTTCTCCAGTAACCAGACTTTCCTCATTATTTTTTATCAATATTTTCCATTTTTTAATAATAATATTTTTAAAGCTATTTAAAGTCATATGTAGACAAAATGAATTCCCCTCTTAAATGATTTAATGTTAGTGGCCATTCCATTCAACAATAGTGGGGGATACATTTATTCTCTAATTTGAATTCTTCATGTGCAAATTATTTCAAAAAAGTAATTTCATAAACTCTATTAACAAACATTAAAATAGTGAAGTATACTGCTTTAATAAATAACTCATTTCCAGTAATAAGTCTAGAAGCTGAAATCATTTGACCATGGGGGTATTATTTTCATAAATATGGGTGGTTGCTTTCAAAATGCAAATACCTTTTAATATATATACTTTCCCTATAAATTTATCTGATTGTAGTTCAACAGCAACAAGTTCAAACTCATATCACCTGCCTCTAATGTAAGTTTGAAAAAGGATGTACATTCATTTAATTTGGAAAAAAATCAGTGCATTTTTCCACAGTTTCATTCCAGATAAAAATATGTCATCAACAAACCTTGTATAATATACAACATTTTGAAAAAGAGGATTTGCACATAAAATTTGTAGATCTTTACATCAGAAATCTAAATTAGCCAAGGACAGTGATGTAATAGTCCCATGGCCACCCCTTTAACTGGTCAATAAAATTTAACATTAAAAATAATAAAATAAATATTTCCAAGCATCAATCCAATCAATAAATGGAAAGGTTTAATCTTGATAGCACTGAGGTTTTCTAATGTGCATTAAACAGATGGTGCAGTGGTGCAATGGTAGTGTTGTCACCTCACAGCAAGAGGTTCTCTGGTTTGATTCCCAGATGGAGTGCCTTCTGTGTGGAGTATGCGTGTCCTCCCTGCATTCATGTCAGTTCCCTCCAGGTGTTCTGGTTTCCTCTCACTGTTACAAAGACATGCATCTGGAGCATTTCAGCCCAGGCCTCTTCTGAAAATTGGCTTTGCTCCAAGTTGGACTTTCCCCGGTTAACAAATATTAAATAAATAAATACAACCTAAGAAATTAAAGTTCTTTTTCAGTAAGAATACATGTAAATGATGGTTTAATACCCAAGGTAAAAATAAATGTTTCTTCTCCCGTAACTGAATAACTTCTTTTGTGTAAAAAGACCCAATAATCTTTTATGTAACTGGGTAATTTCTGTTTAACTAGATTAAACATATTTTCAATAAATAATGAAATGCCTTCAGCCACACTTCCAGGAGTTGAACCAAAACATCTAAAAGTAGGCGATTGTGAATTTTAGTGAAAACAAAAATTAACCCCAGTCCTGGGTATTTCAGTTTGTATAAAATTCAAAGACTTGAGTTTCCAAACACCTATGCAACAAAAGATCAGGTAAAACATTTTATATATGTACTTATATTTTTTATTTCAAAGGCATCTCTTCATATTCATCCACATTAGCATTATTTCCACTGAATGTGTCTATATCTATATATCTATATTTATATCTATATCTATTTCTATATCTATATCATCCTGATACATAATAACCAGGCCCACCACTCACGCCCATATTCCTAAAACATAATTTTATTTTTCATAAGCTCTTTCAGAACATTCCTTTTGATGAGATTTGACAATATCTCTTTCAGAAATATTCAAAAAAGTTTGGTAAAGTGAACAAAAAAGGGGGGGCTTAAAAGTCAGAGTTAATTTAACATTGTTAAACA
Organism: Protopterus annectens; assembly: GCF_019279795.1. Classification (NCBI taxonomy): domain Eukaryota; kingdom Metazoa; phylum Chordata; order Ceratodontiformes; family Protopteridae; genus Protopterus; species Protopterus annectens. The sequence goes on along the minus strand of NC_056728.1, from coordinate 559,379,693 downwards.
TAAATTATAAATGTAATTTTCTAGTGAAATGTTTTAACTCAGTCATGGTTCTTGTAAAATCTGCATGTTTACTAGGAATTAAAGAGAACCCTGTTCTTGATCATAGAACATGCACACTTAGGAGGGGATTTAATGAAGCCTACACAGTCTTTTTCATGATGTAGGCATCATGGCACCCTGATTACATGAAAGTAAGCAAGTGTGTGATCCAGTAAGCACTGCTGAGCAGCATGCATGAGCCACCAATGCAGGAAGTTCTGTGGCATGCAAATCACCTCATAAAGAGGTGAATCTTATGAAAATGAGGCAAGTAGAGTAATCCAGCAAGCTGGTTGACAGCTCCACAGACCTTGTGTCTGTGTCTGTAATGTACACAGAAAAATTCTGTGTACAGGATGTCAGACAGACAACAGGGGCTGTAAAAATGCAGGTAGATGGACATAAATGGCATAGCACATGCGGATATGAGTAAACCAATCCACTGTGTGTACAAAAATGTAAGGGAAATAAGTTAAAATAATTTTTTTTTAATGATCTGGGTATATTTCGCCTCACAGCAAGAGGTTCTCTGGTTTGATCCTCGGATGGGGTGTCTTCTGTGCGGAGTCTGCATGTCCTCCCTGTGGTTGCGTGCATTTCCTCTGGGTGCTCCAGTTTCCTCCAACATCCCAAAGACATGCTGTAGGTGGATTGGATACTCTAAATTGGCCCTAGGCACGAGTGCATGCAGGTGTGTGCCTTCTGTGGAAGGTTGGGTGCCGGGCTGGCAACTCAAAACTGTAAAACTCCACTGCCATCATGAGTGAACAGGTGATCCACTGTGGTAACCCCTAACTGTGAAAAAGCTGAAAGAAGGAGAAGAAGAATGATCTTGGTATATTTGCTTAGTGTGCAGCAGTGTGCAGACATATTTTTATGAAAAAGAAAAACAAAAGAGTGGAAAAAAGCATATTTAATAGTATGTGACAGAAATTTATTATAGGACCCTTCGTGAAGTATCTGCAATGGTGGAATTGTGCTGTTGCTAATGAGCAATGAGGCAGGGCCTGGAACCATGTAGTTTGCAGGTTATGTGCACAGATCCCTATGCAAATGAGCTGGGGTTACTGAATAGCACAAATGAGTATCTGTGCCCATAGATCCCATCCATGTAGGCACAGAACCATGTTGGTGTCCACAGAAGAGGTAGCTGACATCAAGAGGGGTGTGTTTCTAAGAACTTGTAAGCTCATTGGAGCTCAACTGCACTTGTTTGCATGGCATGCCAATGTGCTCAGCAAGGGAATGTGTACACTGGTTACTAAGCTATATTTACCTTCGGGGGCACATGTTTCCTTGTGTTTGCATGGCACACTAGTGTGCTCAGTGTGACCTTTCAGGGGTGTGTGTACAATGACTGCTAAGCTTTGTTTACCTTCAAGGTGCTTGTTTCTGTGTGTTTGCATGGAGCGCCACATTGCTGAGAGTATCTAAAAAGTAATGATGTATTAATTACTTGTGACCCTTGTTTAACTTAAATTAGGGCCAGTAAATTATGTTAATGACATACTAGGAAGGTACAATGCATCATAGGTAGCCAATCACACAGTCAGCACCTACAGCAAAGCACTATAAAGTATCCATACACCCTACATTCTGATTTTTCACTCATACTCTGCACTATTAGAGTACAGACTTGGGCATTTTAAGTGAAAGAAAGTTAGGGGCTGCTGCAAGTCTGCTACATCTGTATGTACTAAATGCTGAAGTCAATGCTGTTGCTGGTGCTGCTGACAATAGCTCTAGGCAGAGAAAGAGAAGAATGTTCAGGCCCAGAGTAACCTTCTAGGAGCTACATGAGCTTGAGTTTGTAGACTGCTACAGGGTGGACAGGTACATACTACAAGAACTCACTGTGCTTTGCCACCCTCAATTCAGACCCAAAGCCAACAGAGGGAAGCCCATCCCAGTGGAAATAAAAGTTATGTGTATCCCTAAGGATAATAGCCACAGGTACCATTCAAAGACCAACTGAGGACATGATGGGGGTCTCACAGGCATCAGAACCCAGGGTACAACACCATTTCCTGGATGCAATGCTACTACATGCCAGTGAGCACATATATGTTCCCTTCACCCCTGAGGTGAAGGCCAGAATATGCAACACTTCTACCATGTAGCACACTACCCTGAGGTACTGGATGCCATAGATTGTACTCATGTACACATCAAAGCACCACCTGGTGAGCAGGGTAGAATCTACATCAATTGCAAGGGGTACCACTCCATCAACTGCCAGGTCATATGCAATGCCCAGGGCATTATCATGAATGTGTGTGCTGGCAGCCCTGGCAGTTATCATGATTCTCATATCTGGCATGCATCACAGCTGTACAAGATGTTTGCTAGGGGGGACATCCCACAAGGCCATCTAGTGGGGGATGCTGGCTATGCACTGGAACCATGCATGATGACACCCATCAGAAATGCACACACCCCCACAGAAGAAAGCCTTAATGAGGCACATGCACAAACTAGGAACATCATAGAACATGTGTTTGGGCTGCTGATGTCATGATTCCTGTGTCTCGATATATCTGGTGGATCCATGCTGTACTCTCCAGCCACATGTGCACACATGTTCACAGTTATGTGCCATGCTGCACAATATGATCCTGCAGAAACAGCTGCAGCAGGACCACCAAAGGGAAGGGATAAACAGCCCTCCACCAGTGTCTAGATTACCACAGCCACACTAACAAGAGGACTCAGAGGAGAAACCCCCTGATGATGTCCCTGTAGGAAGACATACATGTGCCCCATATGTCCTGGCATTGGCTAAGAGACAATGCATAACACATTCCCTGACAACCTAGGGCCCTAGGGACTGACACTTTACTCCTACTCACATACATATAGTAAACGTGTTGATGCCAGGCAACCCACACAACCTGTACCTATCCATGTACAGCTTGTGTACTGCTTGCATCACAAAGAGTTGGCACTGACCTACAGGTCTCCCAACTGCTGCATTCGCAAGGTAGGTCTCTAAGCTACACACTAATTGTAAGGATTACTATAATATATCATATGCATGGATCTGCTGCTGTTATACAAGGAAATATAGTGGGATAATTGGACAGATGTAACATCCACATGGGACTACAGATAATCAGTCCAATAGTATGTTCGCCAGGCCTCATGGTTGGAATATTCACTACATCAGTCAAGGGAAATGTTAAATAGCTTGGTCACATGATATTTGGATTACTGTATATCCCAGCAAATCAAGTGCCATTGTTCCCCCTAACCCCAACATAGCAGTGTACTCATACAACTGCTTTAACAGAAAATCACCTATGGTATATCAATGGACTAGGCAGTCTGAAGGCTGTGGGACAGATATTGCTCACACCATCGTATGTTTCTCCCCATGCAAAATAACAATGTACATATTTATGCTGTTGATTGTGTAATGAATGACTCCCCTCTGTCTGGCAACCTGCGTGGCTCAGTGGACTAAGGAAGCTAGCATGGGTGATGGTGCTGATGGTTCTAATCTGGAATTACTCACATCTTTTACATGTGAGGTAGTACTATGTTGGTGTTTTCACAGACTGTCATATCTCTTAGTGCAAGAAATCTGGACAAAGCCAGTAAGACTGGGGGGGGGGGGCAAAGGCCCAAACATAGGGACAGATGTCAAATATTGTCCCCATAAACCTAGAAAAGTCACTGGAAGTACAGGTGTTGCAATATTACATATGCTCTGAAGGATATAATGTCTGAAACAGAAATATGTGTCTGTAAGTAGTATAATATAGTGACATCAATAGTCAACAATTCACCAGAAGATCACAAATGTATGAGGAATAGACCAAACATATGAGGAAAAACTCTGGACATTATGTGGAAATCAGGACAATTGAGAGGTATGTAGACTGTCAGTCTGTTGGTGGTGTAACATTACCAACCACACATACAGATTAAGTACAGCACACAGATGGTGAATGCTGCGGACAGTTTGAGTGACGTGCAGTACTACAGAAACGGGTGGATGTTAATGTCTGTAACATACAAAAATCCCGTACTGGAGTACAGGTAGGTGTGGACTGGAATCACCTTATAAGTACTGACAGTCCCACTGGGCATGCCCACACACACAGTTAAAATGAATGCAATCCTGTTGCCCCTTCACCAGAATGACCTGTTATGTACAAATGTCTATACATATAGATATATGTATACATATCAATCTGTCACTATCTGTCTCTCACATGCACTTTTATAATTTCTCTAAAACATTTGGGTTTCTAATACCATGACGAGACAGGACCCAATTCCTAAGTCAAAGTATGATTAAAGGTCATGAAATTAGTATTATTTCAATCTTTGATGTCAGCCAAAAGTACTCTTCTCAGCACCCACAATGTGCCCAGTAATGACTCCTTCTGCAATTCTTATGGGGTTACATGGATTGATAACATATCTAAATATGATTGTAAATTCTATTTTATAAGACACATTGCTCCTACTACTATTGGAACTGTCTGGGTATCTTTCTTCCACATTCCTCTCATTTCTGCCTGCAGATCCTGATATTTGATGACTTTGTGTCTCTCTGTATGCAAATCACAATAATCACTGGGTGTGGTTATTTCAATGATCAATGCTACTTTTGTCCTTTTGTTTTCTTTTCTTGGACCATTATGTCCGTTTTTCTAGCATCTGTCTTTTGAACTGTTGGTAATGGGTGATGCCATGTGATATAAACTTCATCATTTTCTATGATGCTTTGTGGCTCATGTTTCCAGTGTTTTTCAGACACTTCAATACCATAATGTTTGCACAATCCCCAGTGCAACACTCTCGGCACATTATTATTCCTTTCAGTATATAGTCCTTCTGCCATTAGTGTGTCACAACCAGCAACAAGGTATGTGACTGTTTCCAATTTGGTTTTACAAAACCTACATTTATCTGTTTCTCCCACATGTTCAATGGACTTTGTAAACCAACGTGTACGTAGCCCACTATCTTGGGCTGCCAATATTAACCTTTCATTTCTTGGTTGAATTCACCTCTCCTTAACTATCCCTGTGTTCATTCTTGATCAACATGAGGCTTTTCCAGAAGTTTTCTATACTTGCAATTATATTTATGTTTTTTCCTCATTTCTTGCCTTCTCATCTGGTCCTTCACCTTATATTCTTTCTTTTGTTTTTTGGCACATTCAGTTGCTGCCTGGGTTTTATCTACTTCTGGTTTGATTTTTATTTTTATTTCTGCTTGAGGTCGATATGCTTCTGCTAAATTAAGCAGAGAAGTCATCTTACATTTATTCTCCTCATGTTTCAAAACTTTCACTACATCTGGATCTTGTGAGGTCAGTAGATACGTGTGGAGTTCCACGATTGCAGATCTAAACATGTAATCAGTTTCAAGGAGGCCCATACCTCCTTCGGAATGGGGAATATATAATCTAGGGATACACTGATTTTTATAAATCATTTGGTGTGCATGAAGCATCCTTCTTGTTTAAATATCTACTCTATCCAACACTTTTTTGGGCCAATCACTCAAAAACTGTACATTAGGACAGGAAGAGCAAATTGATTTATAGCTTGGATCTTGTTCCTAGATGTCAATGCTGTTCTCAGGATGAATTTAAGTCTTCTAAAGTATTCCTTACTGAGTTTTATTTGCATTTGTTCATGTTTTATTGCTGATCCTTCATCAATTCCCAAGTATTTATACACTCCCTCTTGCTCAAGTTCTTTTATATCACATTCTTGTCCCAAACTGATGTTTTCCTGGTGTTGCAGTTTTCCTTTTTTAAAAGTTCCTTTTGCACATTTATCAAGACTAAATGACATTCTAATATCATCTGAAAAAGTTTTGACAGCCTGTAGCTGTGCTTTCAATTCCTCATCTGATGAGCTATACAGTTTTAAATCATCGACAAAGAGAATATGAGAAGTCATTAGACTTTGTTGAATTCTAGGAGTTAAACTGTAGCCATGGCCTCAGCTGTTAAGTAAACAGCTTAATGGATTAATGGCAAGGCGGAATAGCAACGGTGACAGAGAGTAACCCTGGAATATTTCCCTTTGAATTTTTATCCCTGGGATAATAATCTGTCCTTTATCATAGCTTAATTGCAAAGTGGTCTGTCATTGTTTCAGGGTTACTGTAATGTAGTCAATCAGTGGATGGTGTATCTTATACATTTTTAAGCACTCTTTTATCCATGAATGTGGGATACTATCAAATGCTTTGTTGTAGTCAATCCATGCCATACTTAGATTCTCCCTCTTTTTACAGTTCTGCACTACAACTTTATTTAACAACAAATGATCCTTTGTTCCATATGACTTTCTTTTATTGCCATTTTGTTCTACTGCCATAATTGAGTTTTCTTCTAAATGACTATAAACTCTGTCGGCATCAATTCCCATGTATAGTTTATATGTCGTCGGAAGGCAAGTTATTGGTCTATAATTTTTAGGGTAGCTTGCAGGTTCACTCCTAAGTAAGAGCATTGTTTTGCCTGTTGTTAGCGAAGTTGGTGTCTGTTCGGGGTGCGCATATAAATAGTTCTTATTCAAAATCTTCATGCAAAGATGTTAATACTTTTAACCAAAAGTTAGGTACTGAATATAGGCCTGAGATTTTCCAGTTAGAGGCTTTTCTTAACTTTGTTTCAATCTCTCTGGCTGTTATTTCACCCCATTTCATATATTGTACCTTTAAACTTCTTATTCTTTATTTTACTTCTCTCCATTTAGGATATTTGTTATGTTCCACAGGATCTTCATAGATACATCTCTAAAATGTATCTACTTCTGCTTTTTTGGTGGTCTTTTAATTGCTTTTACCTTATTTCCCAGTTCTCTATAAAACTTTTTTGGGTCATCAATAAATTGCTTATTTTGTACTTTTCCCTTATATTTATTTGTGTATCTTCTAAGTTTTTCAACCTGTGATGAAATTTTTAGTTTGTTATTTGCAATAGTGCATGATAGATTCTGGTCTGTTCTAATACTGTGGATTGCTTTTATCATATCTATCTTTCTTAGTATTTTTGTTGATATATTCTCTTTTCTATAATCTTCTAACAGTGACACTTCTTGTCTTAATTGCTTTATAGTTTTCTCTATTCAATACTTTTATGATGGTATTCAATTTCTCCCCTTCCTTTCCTTCACTACCCTGTGATCTTGTGGTAGAACTTTATCAGTTATTAATTTAGCAGCACAGTAGTATATCCTGTTTACTTCTGTTGTATCACAGGGATTTCTATGGACAGTCCTAATTACTGCATTAATTTGTTTTAACAGACTTCTTACTTTTTGGGTTTTATTGGCCTTCTGCAGTATATTTCTCTGATTGATCTTAATATATCTATCCATGTCCATTAAATTAAGCAACTCTTCGCTTAGCTCATTTTCTTCCAAACTGAGGGCACATCCCTCATTTTCCATTTCCTGAGGACATTCTATAGAAAGTTCTATAGCATCTTCCTGTGGCACATTCTCTTCAGTTTCATCCTGTGTCATCTGTTGCTCTGTCAAATGAGAACTTACTGGCCTACCACTCTTCAACATTGACTGCATCAGACTTTCCACGGTTTCCAGTTCCTTTCCTTGCTGTCTAGCTTCAAGTGAATGTTTATACTGGTTTCCTGTGGAAGCTCCAAAATATCTTGATATGGCACCTGACCAATTGCTTCCTGTTCCACTGTTTTCCCCTTAATTTGGATATCTATTGCTCTATCCTGTTGTGGTGCTTTCTGCATTTGATTTTCTACACTGAATCCTTCTCTTTGCAACTGCTTCATAACCTAAATTTCCAGTTCTTTGACGTTTCCATATTAATCTCTTTTTCTACTTTTCCTCTTAGTCTTCTTATTTTTTTGTATTTTCTATATCTGGATTCCTTTGCATGTATTTCTCTTCAAATATCTTTGGTGCTGGTCTTTTTGTATTGGTTAGTTTTGCTTTCTGCTTTGCATAAATATTACACCATATTAAATATATTTTTCTTTCCCATGTCTTCTTCACCTGTCTCCTGAGCTTCTTGCTTTTTCTTATTCCAGGGACTCGCTCCATCGTGCTGTGATGTAGTCTGTGTTAGACCTTCTACATTAAATCCTTCACTTTGCAGGCACTCCATCACTTCAACTTCTATTTTTTAATCTCTGCTTTACTACTCTTTTCCACATTACACCTTTGTGATATTCATTTTTTATTGTGAAATTTTCCATATCTGGATGCCTTTGCCTGTATTTCTCTTTGAATATCTTTCAGACTGCCTTGTCTATATTAATTAACTTAGCTTTCTACTTTGCATAAACATTGCACCATATCAAATCTCTCTTTCTTTCCCATTTCCATATTTCTTTTTTATATTTTTCAGATGTCTCTAGGTTTTGTTGATTATATTTTTGCACTTCCTCAGATGCTTATTTTTCCAAACAAATCAAAATTTCTTGGTCTATATACTGTTTTTCAAAACTTTGTTGTATTAATGAACGCAAATTTTTATTTGAAGCTTCTGACAGTTTTTCCTGCGGAAGTATTTTTCTTTCTTCTAATTTCTCTCTTAATCATTTTGTATATCTTGTGTCTTATTCTGGGCTTTTTGCATAATAGTAACAATACATACTTTCTTTCTTATCTTCAATAGTCCAGTCTATCGTCTTTATGGCTCTTCTTTGATCAATCAATTTTAGTGATTTTTGTGGACTGCTACTTCCTTCTACAACAGGGGGCCATCCTCCTCCTGGGCCTGACCTTGCCCCATTGTAGGAATGTTTCCCTATTTTGAGGAGTCTACACTATAATTTTTCCAGTCTTGGCACCAGTGCACCTACCAGGATTGGACACTTTTTTATCCTGGGTCTTGTGCACCCAGCTATCTTTTTTTGTTTTTGACCTACTTCTATCCATGATATATGATATATATATATATATATATATATATATATATATATATATATATATATATATATATATATATTTATAAATACATTCTATATATTAGTGTTGCCTTGGTGAGATTTTGTGAAAAACAGGGTCCACCTCACGAAGGTACCCACCAAGACTTGAGGATGAATTCAACTTCAGCACTTCTACTCTCCTTTGCTTGCTGACTTTTCATCTCTCCATTAGGACCCATGCACAGTATAGCTATCACTATGTTGTGTCAAATAGATATGTACTGATATATATATAGCTATATATATTAAAATGATGCATAGACCCCCCATATATCTACATAACACAGATACATATCATACACACATGCAGCTACAGTTATGTATACATCCCTGTTATATTCAGAAATATGTGTGTGGATGTCTGTATTGTCCTACATACCCTAATAATGGTGAGTAAATCTCCACTATCACACAGCCATACTGTTGCTTAAAGGTTCCAAGCTAAGGGTACAACAGTATAAATGCCACTTACCCACAGACCCCTGTGCCTGTTGGATGTTACCATGTAGACAGACACAAGTGAGCAGGTACTGTAATGTAAAATGTTGTCAAGGCATGTATGGGCAGGACAATTTGTCCCTGCCCACAGTATGTCTATATAACTGCAAACAGCAACATTTGGCCATACCAGTAACTGCACACACATAGTGAGGATAATTACAGTTATACCACTGCTAGAATACAAGATTCAGATAACAGTATGAGGAAACATCTCACTGCAAGCCACAGATGCTGGTCAACACAGGCCTAGTTTGTGTAATGCACAAGTACTGTGCCTGCAGTCACACATACAAAAAACTTAACGTGTGGCACATACGATAAGTACTGTGATCTATAGTGTATAAGACTAGATAGGTAGGGGTTCTAATCTCACACCTGTGTGTGTGTGTGTGTGTGTGTGTGTGTGTGTGTGTGTGTGTGTGTGTGTGTGTGTATTTACCTGCAAATGAACAAACATGCCCTCATGGGCTATCCAGCTACAATGGTTATGCACTTTTTGGCCAAGTAACTTGCTGCTGGCTTCCACACTGCCCTGTTCTACAAGGCCTGATTTTGTCATCCACCTTAAGACTACAAACTGACAGTGTAATATCAGATGTAACTAAGCTGTGATGCATGCAATAAGTACTGTGATCTATAGTGTATAAGACTAGACAGGTATGGGGTTTACTCCCACTCCTATCCACATGGTGCATGTGTATATATCCATATGGCATAACCTTGGTAGCCTAGACATATGTAGGGTTTTGCAGTTTTTTTTTACATGTTGCGGGTGATGTGGCCTCCAAATTACTGACCACAATAAGGCCAGCATATGTCATCAAGCATAACATGTCCTAAAATGATAGTACTAGCAGACATGAGGTATGTTGCATGCACCATGTAGTGCGATCTGTAGAATGTACCATTACATAGGTAAGTGTGCAGACCTACATACAGCCAACCTGCACTATGTGTGCGCCTTGGAGTGTCCTGTATGCACTGACTGGAAGTGCTGGTAGCCTCAATATAACTATGTGTTTGTGTGAGCCTGTTAGAGCATTTTACAGCATGTTATGGAACCATGGAACATATGAATTGAACACAGAGAGTACTGTAGCCTTCGACTGTCACTCGTCGGAATGATGTGGATACATTCACTGGGGTACAACTAATACCGGCAGGTTTGGGACATACATCCCAGACTGGCACTAGTATACTGAATGTGGCAGTCATCACAGCTATCATTGTGTGCAATGGCACCCTTGCCATGCCACTACACAGGCATATCATACAACTGTAGCAGCCACACAGGTTCCAAGGTACACCAGTACACATTGTAGAGAACATGTCCTATGTAGTCTATGTCAGGACCGTACATATATAGTCTGTGTCTGAAATGCTTTGGAGGGGATTTGTAAGGCGCCATACAGGGAAATGTCAGTTCCCACTGTATACCTCCCATGTATCCATGAGAGGACTAACACGTGTCACCTGTCCTACACACCAACAATATCAGTGTGCTATACATAGTACATGTTGGTGAGACATGTATGTAACACAGGAAGTACACCCTACATGAAACAGGTCCCCATGTATGTCACACACACATCTGCTGTGACACACATCATGTGCAAGTTACACATTGGGATGCAGAACACAACAATCATAACTTTTGCTGCGCAACTGTTGATATTGGACACAGGATATATGTAGATGCATCATCTCCATCAAAACCTCGGTGGCACTTATGAAGGGTAGCAGACCTTCTCACAGATTATGGATGTATGAGTATGCTGAATGCCAACATTGTCCTTGTCAGCCTGTTATACACATATGAAGCTATGGAGCCATGCAGTTATAGTGCTGTACCTTGTTGATGAGATATGTCTGCTGTGCTGACATGCCATCCTATGCTGCTTTATTTCCTTTGTGTATCCATAGGTTTTCCCAACAGACTCCTATAACAGAAACATAAACAGGCCCATTACACACCTATCATTGTGTAACTATACAGCCAATTCAACAACATGCAACAAAAGGACTACATAAGGTACACAAAAGTATGTGGCATACTCGTTATAAATGCCAGCATACAGTATCTCTTGTTAACCACCACAAGTGGCATGGTGAACCAACATTGCATTACACGAGTACATGTTAAGTAATATAGTCACCCTGTGCATCATACCCATAGCTTCATTTCCCTGCATCGTTGTCAAGGATGACAGGGATGTGGCACAGGTATCACTTGCACAGGGTGTTGTGTGTGGATGCAGGAGGCCTAGACTGGTCCAAATGGCAGACATGTGTGTGAGTCAGGGAGAGCATGTAAAATGGACCATGGGCAGGTGCTGTGTGTGTCTGCAGGTGACCTGCATTTAACAATGGTGTGTATGTGCATGTATGCAGTCAAGCTCTGTGCTAGCCCTACACATGTGCATGTTAGACAACTTTGGACCGTACATGGTAGAGTTGACAGTTCACCATCTCTGAGCCCAAACACGGGAACTCACTCTGCCAGGATGGGGCAGAAGAGTGATGTCTACCTCTGGGACAGATTTAGCCCTTGACACCCCCACCTGTGTCTCACTGTGGCCACCATTATCTTCAGTGTTCAAGGAAACACCAACATCAGGTTGTGTAGGGGACAGACTACAACCCCCATGGTCACCTGCAACAAGAATGAAAAAAGCAGTACATTAATACCTTCACTATTGTGTACGAAAAGCATCTAAGACTCATAAAAATGAAGACCCATAACTGGATTACTGGTCAAGCAACTTCCTTCTCTGCCTTTGTCCACAAAATACTACCTCGGAACACAATTCAAATTCAACTCAGGACCTTTCTAACCATCACTTGAAGTAAATCAAGTCAAACATGACTAGTAATGTTTACCATTTACTTACTCAGTATGACACTATAGTTGAAAAAACAACACATAAAGCCCAGTAGAACTCTCTTCACACTTATATGGAAATATACATTTCACTGCCTCAGGTATTTGTCTTCAACCTGTTGTATTTTAAAAGGCATTTTAGATTCCTTGCCTCATTTAAACCATGAGCCTTATCTGCACTTACGTGTAACTGCCAAAGTGTTTCTGTTTGTTGGACTACACTCCTGTGACTACCCCTCAAGAAACCTTAGATACTTCTTCTAGACTGGCATTAAAAACATCCTAGACAGTCTACACACATAATTATGTGTACATAGGGCATTAATCTGGCCCTTAACCGTACTAGACTATAATTGTTCCTTAACAAAACAAGTATGATACTTACCAGTGGTAAGACCATAGCCTTGGGCAATACCCGATGGACCTGTGAAAAGTTGCGGGTGGGGTAATGTCAGTACCACTGCATGTTGTGGCATAACAAGGTAATGCTTCTATATATCACACATTTACAGTAGCTACTGTATTACTTGCTGTATTGGTCCCAATCTGCATATGAATGTATACATGAGGTTACACCCCCAAAGGAACAAAGACCTGACACCCACATGAAAATATTTACAGATTAACACACTGAATGCTACAGTATTACAGTGCTGATCACAGTAAGTTTACCTGCATGCTCCTCAGCTTTGGAAACTGTGGCACCCGCTTCCACAATGTACAGTGTGATGGATGCCTCAGAGCTGTCGTGTGTGCCATTGTACACCAGGAATTTCTCAGTGGCTGAGAGCTGTTGTTCCACTGCAGTCTCTCCACCAGTGATAGTGTGATCCTTGGCTATATCCGTTGCCCATCGACGTGCAGCATTAATCATATCGATCGCCTGGTGTCGATCCTGCTTGTGTGTCCTGCAGTGCTGTCCATGGCATTAATGTCACGGACAAGGTCTAACCACAATGCAGTTTGCTGTTCCCTATTACATCCCTCCTGGATAACAGGATGTCATGATGCTGCCTTAGTCCTTGCAAGAGTATCTCATGCTCTGCATCTGAGAAGGGTGGGTGTCATCTGTGGTACATTATTCCTGAAAGACAACACCAGGGGAACACATTTTAGGATCAGATACATGGACATCCACTATGTGCAGATACAGCAAGGGTAAAATGGCCAGAACTATCCACTGTTTGCTCACACATGGCATAACACACAGTGTGACAACATACTACCTGTGTGGATACAACCAAGATAGTGCCATTACCAATGTATTCCCTGTATGTCATGGTACCTTCTGCTCTATGATCATGCACCCAGCACTCCAGTCCACAGTGGTGTGTCCCCTAAGTCCAGCCACACAATAATATGTCATAGAAGCAGTACCAGACAAATAGCAGTGAGCTATAACAACCACGATATAGGGACAGTATGACAACACTAGTGTGCCACATTGACAAAAGACAATGCCACACTAATGTATTGTACATCCCCTGTAGGTGTAAGTCAGCAGGGTATCACTGACATGTCATTACCACAGGTCTATAACTAGCTTACTGATGTAATCCCTATTCCCCATACCTCTAGCCTTCCATCTGAATCATGTTATACACAAAAAGACAGTTACATACCTGCTAGAGTGCAGTACTATTCTGTTGAACTGTGTGTCTGGTAAAGTTCCACAAAGGCATGCTCTGTGTGAGTAAGGTCTCATACAGAATGGCTCCGCATAGCCAGCTGCCTGCCTTTTAAACATGTCACCCATCACCTGCTGATGGGTAACATGTTTAAAAGGCAGGCAGCTGGCTCTCCATAGCCAGCTGCCTGCCTTTTAAACATGTTACCCATCAGCAGGTGATTACCTCTAAACTAATCTATAGTTTTGAAATGCTAATTGCAGCCAAAGCAGCTGAATTGCACTACCATTATGACATGCAACCACTGTGTAATATATAAGGTCTTCATGTAGACGTGGGCCCCTTTCTTAGCTGTTGAGATGGACATTACTGGAGTGAGGAGACTACATCATCACAGAGGGTAGGTCTATAGCAGAAACCTTTACATAGAGCTATGTGTATCACAGGCTATAGCTGCTGCTCCAGGTAGTAGACATAGGCAGAGCGGGTAAACACTTTGGAGGACAACAAACTGTTGGTGTATCTGTGTCAGCTGTGTCAGCTGTGTCAACCTTGTTGTAGAGGCAGTGATGGGGCGTGGGTACCCTTTATACTCCAATTAAGGCATGTGCTTAAGGTACAGATGTTAGGCAACTGTGTCAATAACAGAGTACTAGGTGATATATAGTACTGCTATAAAGATATGCAAAGTGTGTCCCTACCTGCAGGCCTGTGACTTCATGCACTGAAAAGCAGTTATTTAATTTGCAATGCTTTATGTGGCTAAAAAATGTATTAGTGATCCATTAATTGCTGTGTTCATAATAATGTATTGAAATGAGCACAATACTGGATTTGAACCCAGGACTGTGTGTGGCAAAATGTACTGTATACAAGTCATTTAACAGACTGAGCTCTTGAGTCACTGACACAGCAGGTGTACTTGCAAGATATATGTGGATGCATACAGTCTGTGACAAACATTTTGTACATCCATCAGCATGTGCATGGCTATACATGGGTGTATTTCTGCACTAGAGTCTCAGCTGAACATGTATTTTGCACCAGAATCCAAGGTACACTCCCATATTTCCATTACTGTTTATTCCAGTTTGTGCAGTGTTGCATGGCATGCAGCTCAGCTGAAACATGCCTAATGACTGTAATTAGCAATTACTATGCTTTGTTTAAACCACCTGTTTGAACTAAGATTTGTGTGGCATGGCAGGTTAATGCAGTATGCTGCAGGTATGATGTGCTTGGGTTCAAAACATGGCAGAGGCTTTTGTACAGGTGACGTACAATGTATATGCTCATTATAGCTCTATTTAGGTGAGCTAAGTGAAGCTGTGCAATGCTGGGTGCTGTTGGGGGCAAGTCGTGGAAAAAACATATTGAAAGGCAGGGAGGGATGTGCAGGAAGGGTGTAGGAAAGGAGCCTAGCTATCCATTTCTTGTAAAGCAAAAGCTGTGCACTTTGACAGATTTGTACATGAATATGGGTTCTCAAACTCCAGAGAGAGGGGTGAGGACAACATTACTGTGATGTTAAGCCAATTGGACTGAATTACATGTATCCAAATATGCCAATATTAAATCGTAATAAAGCATAACAATAATCAACCACATTTTCCACAATATAGTTTAACAAAATATGTAAATATTAAATCATAATAATACATTACAATAATGAATAAATTAATATAAGGGGAGAGGTCACCCTGTGCATCAGACCCATAGCTTCATTTCCCTGCATCAATGTCAAGGATGACAGGGATGTGGCACAGATATCATCACTTGCACAGGGTGTTGTGTGTGGATGCAGGAGGCCTAGACTGGTGCAAATGGTAGACAGCATGTGTGTGTCAGGGGGAGCATTTATGATGGACCATGGGCAGGTGCTGTTTGTGTCTGTAGGTGACCTGCATTTGACAGTGGTATGTATGTGCATGTATGCAGTCAAGCTTAGTGCTAGCCCTACATGTGTGCATGTTATACAGCTTTGGACCATACATGGCAGAGTTGACAGTTCACAATCCCTGGCCCCAAACATGGGAACTCGCTCTGCCAGGAGTTGCACTGGCACCTCCATGCCCAAGGTCAGAAGCGGTGCTAGTACCTGACAGTGACTGCTGTCTGGTGGGACCATGTCCCCCACAGGACTGCTCAGGACCATGAGCCCATGGCCTATCACATCATGATGTGGACACCACACTCCCTTCTGTAGCACTGGATGTACTACCACTTTGGGAGTTTGAGTGTGCTTGGCCACGTGGACTCTCAGCAGATGGGGTTGCTGACGTACATCCATGGGTCCAACATTCAACTCCAACCACATGTTCCAGCACAGACAATGTGTGGTCCAAGACAAACACTGTCTCAGCCCACTGTCCGTCCACTGCATCAGTCAACAAATCCAGGGTGTCACCAATGCAGTGGAGGCTGTCACAGATGTCAGACTGTGTGGCATCCATAACCCTAAGCATATGCCTGGTGTTCCATTCAGAACTTGCCTGTGCCTCCAACATGTGGTGGGTGACCATGATGTGACAGCTGCAACAGGTGGTGGACAGACAGCAGGCTTACCAGAACCCCTGTGAATCCACCTGTGTGGGACCTCACCGGCTGTCTGACTGTTGCCAGTGTCTACACTCACTGGAGCCATAGTTACCACACTTTCCTCTTCAGTGTCTCCACCTCTGACTGTTCAACATCTGTGGCCTCTGCACATGGGGTATGTGTGGGCATACAAACTGTGTGCAGTGATAACAGGGGAAGAAGAGTGATGTCTACCTCTGGGACAGATTCAGCTCTTGACACCCCCACCTGTTCCTCGCTGTGGCCACCATTATCATCGGTGTCCGAGGAGACACTGACATCAGGATGTGTAGGGGACAGACTACAACCCCCATGGTCACCTGCAATAAGAATGAAAAAAGCAGTACATTAAACGTCTAAGACTCATAACAATGAAGACCCACAACTGGATTACTGGTCAAGCAACTTTCTTCTCTGCCTTTGTCCACAAAGCACTACCTCGGAACACAATTCAAATTCAACTCAGGATCTTTCTAACCATCACTTGAAGTAAATCAAGAAGGAAACCACACTCACTACAATTCCAGTCTCACACAGACCTACCACGACAGCAAACCAAACACATAATCACACAAAAACATACTCAGAGGCTCTAAATAAAGATCTGCCTAAGCAGCAGAGACCTCCAAAGCAGACACCCAAGCAACCGCTACCCCAAAACAAAACACATGCAACACATATCTCACAAAGCCAGTGCGCCGAACAGTCACAGCCCTTAAGATTAAACAACACACTTGATACACTTGTAATAGGTGACTCTATCGTCAGGCACACTGACGTCCCGCTCACCAGGCTGAACAAGGAGAGGGTCACGGTGAGCAGCCTGTCGGGCGCTAGGATCCGCCACATAACACAAGCACTCAGGTCACTCCAAGGCAAGTACAAATATGACTCAGTCATTGTCCATGCTGGTGTGAATGACCTGAGACGTACCTCCCTGGACTACATGAAAAGAGACATAAAGGAGCTCTCTGAGCATGTAGCCCAGGCCGGTATGACCCTGACCTTGAATAGCATCTTACCCTCACCAAGAATGATGCCACAATATGAAGACAAGATGATCAATTTCAACAATTGGCTTAAGTACTGGTGTCATTCAAAGGGGATCCAATGCCTGTCAGCTTGGGATGATATGCTCGACAAGCCACGATACTTCGCTAGGAATGGCTTGCACCTGTCACCCCTGGGCTTTCGGATATTGGCAAAGGCTCTTGCTACCCCCATAGTGCCTTTTTTAGGCAAGGCTCAAAAGACAAACCCACCTCCATAGGTATCACAAGGGATAAGAAACTAAGAGTAATGCTACTCAACGCCAGAAGTCTAAACCTCAAGATGCATGCACTCGAAACCCTCCTTAGCATGGAGAACATCGATATCTGTGCAGTAACAGAAACCTGGTTCAGGGCTCCCGAGAGCACCCCAGCACTACCAGGTTATACCTCATACCATGCTTTTCAGCCCCCAAACTTGGACCGAACCACAAAAGGAGGGGGAGTATTGATATTCATCAAAGATACCCACACCTCCAGGTTGGTGGCAAAGCACGAAGCATCAGAGACTATCCATGTGCAGCTAACAGTGGGTAAAACTGCCTTCCAGTTTATAGCCTGCTACAGACCACCCTCCCAAACCCAGGAACCCCACTCGGCCTTCCTGAGAACACTGGAAAATATGAAGGTCTCTCCAAACACCATTATATTGGGCGACTTCAACTACCCAAACATAGACTGGGAGCATTACTCTAGCTCCAACACCCTAGCCCAAAGGTTCCTAGAATTTATAAACTCAAATGCTATGGAACAACTTGTTACCACTCCCACAAGATGGGAAAACATACTGGACCTGATCATCACCAACATGGGGACTCTATGCTCCAGACCAGAAGTGTATCCCTCACTGGTAAGATCAGACCATAAACTAATCTCATTGGATATTCACATCCCGACCCCACCCCCTGCCCAGAAAACCACAGTGAAAAACTTCTCTAAAGCAAATTTCACACTCCTCAAAACCAAGGTGGAATCCTTAAAAGCCCCCGGGCCTGTGGAAAATACGGCCCAGACCGCAGAATCCTTTATAAACGCATTCTATGAACACCTTCAGGAATGCATGGATCATGCGATCCCAAATAAAACCAAGACCCAATCCTCCAAAGGCAGACGTCCTGTCTGGTGGCTGGTGGACCCCAGCCATAAACAAACTATACAATAGAAGGAGGAAGCTACTAAATGATAGAGCAAAATCCCAAAAAGGGAAGGTATCACTGATCAGTATTAGCAAAAAACTACGGGCACTCATAAAATTGTCTAAGGCCAGCTTCGAGAGAAAAATTGCACAGGACACTAAGGATAATCACAAGGCTTTCTTTAGTTATGTTAGGAACCTGGGTGGTAATTCCCAGATATGCTCAGAATTAGTCCAAAATGACAAAAAATACACTGAACCCACAGACATTGCCAACATCCAAGCTGACAGGTTCAGCGCAAACTTCTCCCCCCCCTCCCCACCAAAAGGGCAAATATCTATCCCAACAGAGTGCTGCCCCCCTGACATCTCGGATGCTCAGGTAAGAGCCGCCCTCTCCAAAGCAAAAAACACAGCATCAATGGGACCAGACGGTGTCCCGGGCTGCATCCTACATGAACTCCAAGAAGAGCTAAACCCAAACATAAAACTACTGTTCAATCTCAGCCTTATTACAGGATATGTGCCCAAAGAGTGGCGTACAGCAACAGTGGTTCCTCTCCATAAAGGTGGTACCTCAACTGATCCTGGAAACTATCGCCCCATAAACCTGACTAGCTTGGTCTGCAAAGCTATGGAAAGGATCATCATGGACCTCATAAATAAAGATATTGGGGACCTACAGACACTGGATCCTACCCAGTTCGGCTTTGTTAAGGGCAGATCCTGCCTCTTAAACCTGGTTGATTTCTTTGAAACAGTCACCAAGGCCATTGACAAGGGGAAGGTGGTCCACACAGCCTACCTGGACCTCGCAAAAGCCTTCGATACAATACCCCACTCGGGCATTATAGATAAGCTCACCAGCTTAAATATAAACCCCTATGTCACTAGATGGATTGCAAACTGGCTCAAGGACAGAACCCACATGGTTAGAATTGCTGGAGCCATGTCAGACTCCAAACCAGTTACAAGTGGTGTCCCACAAGGCTCGGTCCTGGGACCTCTCTTGTTCGGTATATATTTCTCGGAGGTACAGGCCAACACGGAAGGACTGTGGCTGACCAAGTTCGCAGATGACTGCAAACTGGGCGCCATAATCGACTCTCCAGCAGACACAAGCATCCTCCAAAAGGGCCTCATAGAAACAGACAACTGGTGCCAGAGCCATGGCCTCAAGCTAAATGCCAAAAGTGCATAGTCATCCCTTTGGCAAAACAAAGTGCCCACAAATTACCACATAGGTGGTAATCCATTAAGTACAGAAGAAGTAATTAGGGACCTGGGGACCCAAGTTGATAGCAATCTCTCATTTGACAACCACGTGGTCAAAGTGGTTAGAAAAACATTTTATATAGCCCACCTAATCATGAAGGGATTCACATCTAGATCAGGGAAGGTCATCGTGCCTCTTTACTCATCCCTCATCAGGCCCATAATTGAGTACAATGCCCCTTTTGGGATGTACCTTACCAGACACCTGCAGCAACTGGAAAGACCCCAAAAGTACCTCACCAAGAGGATCAAAGGGCTCAAACAGATGCCATATGCTGCCTGGTTAAAAAAACTCCAGCTCTACTCAGTGGCATACCGCCTGTTCAGAGGCGATCTGTGCCTGACGTATAAAGCCATGTCCAACCCGGAATTAATGGACACGCTGCACCTCAGAAAATCCAAATCCCATCGAGCTATGCGCTCGAGAGACTTGAACCTCAACACTGAAATAAATAGGACATGCTGGAGGGACAGATTCATAACACAGAGGCTCCCTTCACTCTGGAATAAAATCCCAGTCCAGGTTAGGCAGAGTCCCTCACTGACTCTCTTCAAGAGGAATCTTGATGAGTGGATGGGAGATCGTAGGTTTACCCCTGGTATCACTTCTGTGTCACTGTTAGACAGAGGCACAGTATACTAACCTCGAAAAAGGGCATAGCAAAATAAATTTAAAATGGGTGGCGAAAGCCAAACACATTCTGGCTAGGCTTATAAATGCCCTAGGGCAGATAGCCTAGTATGAACCTATGAACCTATGAACATGACTAGTAATGTTTACCATTTAATTACTCAGTATGACACTATAATTGAAAAAAACAACACATAAAACCCAGTAGAACTCTCTTCACAATTATATGGAAATATACATTTCACTGCCTAAGGTATTTGTCTTCAACCTGTTGTATTTTAAAAGGCATTTTAGATTCCTTGCCTCGTTTAAATCAGGAGCCTTATCTGCTCTTACCTGTAACTGCCAAAGTGTTTCTGTTTGTTGAACTACACTCCTGTGACTACCCCTCAAGAAACCTTAGGTACTTCTTCTAGACTGGCATTTAAAAACATCCTAGACAGTCTACACACATAATTATGTGTACATAGGGCATCAATCTGGCCCTTAACTGTCCTAGACTATAATTGTTCCTTAACAAAACAAGTATCATACTTACCAGTGGCAGGACCATGGCCTTGGGCAATACCGATGGACCTGTGAAAAGTTGCGGGTGGGGTAATGTCAGTACCACTGCATGTTGTGGCATAACAAGGTAATACTTCTATATATCACACATTTACAGTAGCTACTGTGTTACTTGTTGTATTGGTCCCAATCTGCATATGAGTGTATACCTGAGGTTACACCCCCCCAAAGAACAAAGTCCTGACCCGCACATGAAAATATCTACAGCATAACACACTGAATGCTACAGTATTACAGTGCTGATCACAGTAAGTTTACCTGCATGTTCCTCAGCTGTGGAAACTGTGGAACACTTCCACAATGAGCAGTGTGATGGATGCCTGGGAGCTGTCATGTGTGCCGTTGTACACCAGGAATTCCTCAGTGGCTGAGAGTTGTTGTTCCACTGCAGGCCTTCCACTAGTGACAGCGTGATCCCTGGCTATATCTGTTGCCTATCGATGTGCAGCATTAATCATATTGGTTGCCTGGTGACGATCCTGCTCATGTGTCCTGCCCTGCTGTCCATGGCATTAATGTTACGGACAAGGTCTGACCACAATGCAGTTTGCTGTTCCCTATTTCATCCCTCCTGGATAACAGGATGTCATGATGCTGCCTTAGTCCTTGCAAGAGTATCTCATGCTCTGCATCTGAGAAGGGTGGGTGTCATCTGTGGTACATTATTCCTGAAAGACAACACCAGGGGAACACATTACAGGATCAGATACATGGACATCCACTATGTACAGATGCAGCAAGGGTAAAATTGCCAGAACTATCCACTGTTTGCTCACACACGGCATAACACACAGTATGACAACATACTACCTGTGTGGATACAACCAAGATAGTGCCATTACCAAGGTATTCCCTGTGTGTCATGGCAGCTTCTGCTCTATGATCATACACCCAACACTCCAGTCCACTGTGGTGTGTTCCCTAAGGCCAACCACACAATAATATGTCATAGAAACAGTACCAGACAAATAGCAGTGTGCTATAACAACCACTATATAGGGACAGTATGACAACACTAGTGTGCCACATTGACAAAAGACAATGCCACCCTAATGTATTGTACGTCCCCTGTAGGTGTAAGCCAGCAGAGTATCACTGACATGTCATTACCACAGGTCTATGACTAGCTTACTGCTGTAATCCCTTTTCCCCATACCTCGAGCCTCCCATCTGAATCATGTTATACACAAAAAGACAGTTACATACCTGCTAGAGTGCAGTACTATTCTGTCAAATTGTGTGTCTGGTAAAGTTCCACAAAGGCATGCTCTGTGTGAGTAAGGTCTCATACAGAATGACTTCCCATAGCCAGCTGTCTGCCATTTAAAAGGTGATTACCTCTAAACTAATCTATGGTTTTGAAATGCTAACTGCAGCCAAAGCAGCTGAATTGCACTATCATTAGCAATGACATGCAACCACTGTGCAATATTTAAGGTCTTCATGTAGACGTGGGCCCCATTCTTAGCTGTAGAGATGGACATTACTGGAGTGAGGAGACTACATCATCACAGAGGGTAGGTCCATAACATAAACCTTTACAGAGAGCTGTGTGTACCACAGGCTGCAGCTGCAGGTAGTAGACATAGCCAGAGCGGGTAAACACTTTGGAGGACAACAAGCTGTAGGTGTATCTGTGTCAGCTGTGTCAGCTTTGTTGTAGAAGCAGTGATGGGGTGTGGGGTACCCTGGGTACCCTTTATACTCCAATTAAGGCATGTGCTTAAGGTACAGATGTTAGGCAACTGTGTCAATAACAGAGTACTAGGTGACATATAGTACTGCTATAAAGATATGCAAAGTGTGTCCCTACCTGCAGGCCTGTGACTTCATGCACTGAAAAGCAGTTATTTTATTTGCAATGCTTTGTGTGGATAAAGAATGTATTAGTGATCCATTAATTGCTGTGTTCATAATAACGTATTGAAATGCAGCACAACACTGGATTTGATCCCAGGACCATGTGTGGCAGAATGTACTGTATACAAGTAATTTAACAGACTGAGCTCTTGAGTCACTGATACAGCAGGTGTACTTGCAAGATAAATGTGGATACATACAGGCTGTGACAAACATTTTGTACATCCATCAGCATGTGCATGGCTATACATGGGTGTATTTCTGCACCAAAGTCCCAGCTGAACATGTATTTTGCACCAGAATCCAAGGTACACTCCCATTTTTCCATTAATGTTTATTCCAGTTTGCAAGGTATGGCATGGCTCGCAGCTCAGCTGAAACATGCCTAATGACTGTAATTAGCAATTAATATGCTTTGTTTAAACCACCTGTTTGAACTAAGAGTTGCAGGGCATGGAGGGTTATTGCAGTGTGCTGATGGTATGATGGTCTTGGGTTCAAAACATGGCAGAGGTGTTTGTACAGGTGACGTACAATGTTAAAAAACACACATATACTCATTATAGCTCTATTATAGGTTCATAGTTTGGTATTAGGCTATTGGCCATAGGGCCTATACAAGCCTAGCCATAACAAAGACATAACATGAAAAGGGACATAGAAGAGCTCACTGATCATGTAACCAAGGCAGGTATGACCTTAGCCCTGAGTGGCATTTTACCCTCACCAAGAATGATACCTCAGTACAAAGAAAAAATATAAATTTCAACAATTGGCTAAGTTTCTGGTGTCATTCAAAGGGGATCCATTATCTGTCTGCCTGGGATGACATGCTTGACAAGCCTCGATGTTTCAACAGAGATGGCTTGCACCTGTCACCCCTGGGATTCAGGATACTGTCAAAGGCTCTTGCCACCCCCATAGTGCCTTTTTTAGGCAAGGCTCTAAAGACAAATCCTGAAACCATAACAAGTACCAGCGACAAAAAATTGAGGGTCATGCTGCTCAACACTAGGAGTTTAAACCTCAAAATGCACTCTTTTGAGGCACTCCTCAATATGGAGAGCATTGATATTTGGGCAGTAATGGAAACCTGGTTCAAGGCTCAAGAGAGCACCCCAGCGATACCAGGCTTCAAGTCATATCACGCATTTCGTCCAGAAAACCTAGACTGAAATACAAAGGGAGGAGGCATATCCGTATTCATCAAGGATAATCACACCTCCAGACTGGTTGCAAAGTATGATGCCTCGGAGATCATCCAAGTGCAACTTACAATGGGCAAAACTGCAGTTCAGATTATAGCTTTCTACAGATCACTGACCCAAGACACCCACTCCTTGTTCCTCGAGATACTAGAAAACATGAAGGTCCATCTGAACACTCTTATACTGGGTGATTTCAGTTACCCAAACATTAACTGGAAAAACTACAGAAGCACTAATACCTTTGCTCAGCACTTCCTCGAATATATAAACTCAAATGCCCTGGACCAGCTTATTAGCACCCACACGAGAGGTAACAATATATTGGACCTGGTTATCACCAACATGGCGGATAAATGCTCCACACCTGTGGTAAATTCCTCATTGGTCAGATCAGACCACAAACGCATCACCCTAGAAATCCACATACCACCCTCACCCCCTCCCAGGGAACCCCCAGTAAAAAACTTCTCCAGAGCAAACTTTATGCTACTCAAGACAGAGCTGGCAAATTTTGTTACTCCCACACAGAATGTAAATATGATTGAATCTGCTGTATTCTACACAAAAGAACTCTACAAGCACTTACATGAGTGTATGGACTGTGCTATCACAAACAAAACCAAGACCCATTCCTCCAAAATGAGGAAACCAGTCTGGTGGAACCCAGCCATAAATAAGCTGTACAATAGAAGGAAGAAATTATTACAAAAAAGAGTAAAAACCCAGGAATGGAAGGTATCCCTGACCAACCTTAGCAAAAAGCTAAGAACTCTCATAAAAACTTCTAAGGTGAACTTTGAAACAAAAATTGCAACAGGCACTAAAGGCAAACACAAGGCATTTTTTAGCTATGTCAAGAACCTAAACTGCAACAGTCAGATCTGCTCTGAGCTACAGCATAATGGTTCAAACGTCACAGAACCAACTGATATTGCCAATATATTGACAGATAGGTTCAGTGCAAACTTTACCCCACCCTCACCACCTAGAGGGCCCATATCCATACGAGACAATTGTGCTGCCCCTGAAATCACAGACACCCATGTGAAAACAGCACTCTCCAAAGCAAAAAACACAGCATCCATGGGACCTGACAGCATCCCAGGCTGCGTGATACATGAACTCCAAAACGAATTAATTCCGCACCTTAATACCGTGTTTAACCACAGCCTCACCTCAAGCTATGTGCCCACAGATTGGTGCATGGCAACAGTCATCCCACTCCACAAAGGAGGTGCCACCACTGACCCCAGGAACTACCGCCCCATCAGCCTGATGAGCCTAGTCTGTAAGGCCATGAAGCGCATCATCATGGAACTCATAAACAAAGACATCGGGAACCTAACAAACTCTAGACCCTACCCAGTTTGGGTTCATAAAGGGACAGTCGTGTCTTCTTAATCTGGTTGACTTTTTCAAAAAGGTCACTGAGGCAATCGATGAAGGGAAGGTGGTCAACACAGCATATCTTGATCTTGCCAAGGTCTTTGATACCATTCCCCACTCGGGAATTATAGACAAACTCACTAACCTAAACATAAACCCCTACGTAATAAGATGGGTTGCCAACTGGCTCATGGATAGAACCCATTCAGTGAGAATAGGGAACACTAGATCAGACTCCAAACCTGTGACTAGTGGAGTACAGGGCTCAGTATTGGGACCACTCCTGTTCGACATCTATTTCTCTGAGGTACAAGCAAACACAGAGGGATTATGGCTAACAAAGTTTGCAGATGACTGCAAATTGGGCACCATAATTGAGACTCCTACTGATGTAAACATCCTTCAGAGTGTTCTCACTGATACAGATACGTGGTGCCAAAATCATGGCCTCAAGTTAAATGCCAAAAAGTGCATTGTCATACCTTTTGGGAAAAAGACAAGTACCAATGAATTACAGCATAGGTTGCAGCCCACTTATCACAGAGAGTGTGATAAGAGATCTAGGGACACAGGTGGATAGTAACCTCTCCTTCGACAACCGCATCGCTAAAATGGTTAGAAAATCCTTCTACATGGCCATTCTTATCACAAAGGGGTTTGCATCTAGGAATAAGGAAGTTATTTTCCCCCTCTACTCATTACTCATTAGACGTGTAATTGAATACAATGCCCCATTCAGGATGTACCTTACAAGACATCTGCAACAACTGGAGAGGCCTCAAAAGTACCTTACAAAGAGGATAACGGGCCTTAAACACATGCCCTATGCCACGAGGCTAAAAAACTCAAACTATACTCAATCGCATACCGACTACTCAGAGGTGACCTATGCCTAACATGCAAGGCTATGGCAAACCCCGAATTGCTGGAAATGCTCCACCTAAGGAAAACCCAATCCACCAGAGTTACACGCTCAAGGGACATTAACCTGACAACAACAATAAACAGGACTTGTTGGAGGGACAGATTCATGTCCCAGAGACTCCCCTTACTCTGGAATAAGGTCCCCATATATGTGAGGCAGAGCCCCTAAGTAGTGCTCTTCAAGAGGAATCTTGATGAGTGGATGTGAAACAGGAAATTCACCCCGGGAATCACATCTGTGGCCCTGCTCAACAGAGGCGTAGGTAACTAAACCTCATGGGGGTGAAAACCGAAACATTTTGGCTAGGCTTAATTATGCCCTAGGACCAATAGCCTAGTACTTACCTATGAACCTGTGAACCTATAATTCCCTGGCTATTTCTTCCCACAGTATTTACTTCCCTGGACCCCTGTCTAGCAGGGCGACTGACGTGATCCCCGGGGTGAATTTCCTATCTCCCATCCGATCATCAAGGTTCCTTTTGCACAGGGCAAAAGAGGCGCTCTGCTTGACATATATGGGCAGTCTATTTCAGAGTCTGGGGAGTCTCTGGGTCAAGAACCTATCCCTCCAGCATGTTTTGTTCATTGTGATGACAAGGTTTAGATCCCTGTACCATGTGTCTCTGAGCGATTGGGATTTCTTTAAGTGTAGCATGTCCAACAGCTCTGGGTTTGACATGGCCTTGTATGTTAAGCAGAGATCGCCTCTGAGTAGACAATATGTGACAGAGTATAGGTGGAGTTTTTTTAGATGGTCAGCATAGGGCATCTGCTTTAGGCCTGTGATTCTTTTAGTGAGGTATTTCTGTGGCCTTTCCAGTGGTTGCAGGTGTCTTGAGAGGTACATACCAAATGGGGCATTGTATTCTATAATGGGTCTAATGAGGGATGAGTGCAGCGGGACAAAGACCTCCTTTTTTCTGGATGAAAAGCCATTAGTGATGAGGTATGCCACATAGAAGGACTTCCTGACTATCGTGGTGATGTGGTTATCGAAGGTGAGACCACTGTCCACCTGTGTCCCTAAGTCTCTTATCACACTTTCCGTGTTTAGTGTACTGCCACCTATGTGGTAATTCACAGGTACATGTTTTTTCCCAAAGGTAATAACTACACATTTCTTGGCATTGAGCTTGAGCCCATGGCTCTGGCACCAAGCATCTGTTTCTGTAAGGCCCTTTTGTAGAATATCCACATCATGTGAGGATTCAATAATGACTCCCAGTTTGCAGTCATCTGTGAACTTTGTTAGCCAGAGTCCCTTAGTGTTGGCCTGTACTTCAGAGAAGTAGATGCCAAACAGGACCGGTCCCAGGACTGAACCCTGAGGTACTCCACTTGTCATTTTTCTGGAGCTGGATTTGGAGTCGGCTACTTTTACAGTGTGGGTTCTGTCAGTAAGCCAGTTGGCAACCCATTGAGTGATGTAAGGATTAGCTTATCTATGATTCCAGAGTGTGGGATGGTGATGAAGGCCTTGGCAAGGTCCAGATAGGCTGTGTGGAACACCTTACCCTTGTCCACGGCTCTGGAGACTGATTTGAAGAAGTCAATCAGGTTCAGGAGACAAGATTGGCCCGTCACAAACCCAAACTGCGTGGGGTCCAGTGTTTGAAGGTTGACAATGTCTTTGTTTATAAGTTCCATGATAATACGTTTCATGGCCTTGCATATCAGGCTCATCAGACTGATGGGGCGGTAGTTCCTGGAATCCAAGGTGGATCCCCCCTTGTGGAGTGGGATAACTGTAGCTGTGTGCCACTCAGTGGGCACGAAGCCTGAGGTGAGGCTATGATTAAACATGACACTTAGGTGAGGTGCCAGTTCATTTTGTAGTTTATGTAGTACACAGCCTGGGATGTTGTCTGGTCCTATGGATGCTGTATTCTTAGCTTTGGAGAGTGCATTTTTTACCTGTGTGGCTGTTATTACTGGAATTTGGCAATCTTTCGGTATTGAGATGGGCCCTTTAGGGGGTGAGAGGGGGGTGAAGTTTGCACTGAATCAATCCGGTAGGATATTGGCAATATCCTTGGGATCAGTATATTTAATGCCATTCTGTTGTAGCTCAGAGCAGATCTGAGCATTGCCATTTAGATTCTTGACATAGCTATAGAATGCCTTGTGGTTGTCTTTGGAATCCTTGGCAATTTTATTTTCGTAACTAGCTTTGGAGGATTTTATGAGGAATCTCAGCTTCTTACTGAGGCTGGTAAGGGAGATTTTTGCATCCTGGGATTTTCCTCTATTCTGCAACAGTTTCTTCCTTTTGTTGTAACGTTTGTTTATCGCAAGGGACCACCAGATTAGCTTCCTTTTTTTGGAGGAGAGCGTCTTGGTTCTATTGGGGATGGCACGATACATGCATGCATGGATGTGCTCGTACAGTGCCTTAGTGTAAGATTCAGCAGTCAAACTTTCAGTTCCTGTCTGCATGGGTGTCATGAAGTTTGTCACTTCTGACTTGAGTAGCATGAAGTTGGCTTTAGGTGAGCTAAGTGAAGCTGTGCAATGCTGGGTGCTGATGGGGCACGTAGTGGGAAAAACATATTGAAAGGCAGGGAGGGATGTGCAGGAAGGGTGTAGGAAAGAAACATAGCTATCCATTTCTTGTAAAGCAACAGCTGTGCACTTTGACAGATTTGTACATGAATTTGGGTTCTCAAACCCCAGAGAGGGGGGTGAGGACAACATAACTGCGATGTTAAGCCAATTGGACTGAATTACATGTATCCAAATATGCCAATATGAAATCATAATAAAGCATAACAATAATCAACCACATTTTCCACAATATAGTTTAACAAAATATGTTAATATTAAATCATAATAATACATTACAATAATGAATAAATTAAGATAAGGGGTGAGGAGAGAGAGAAAAAAACATTCCATTAGTGATATTGCAGATGATAACCCTGACAACACTGGTCATACATACTTTTACAGGTGTGTACTGACAGCTGTGATTACAGTGAATGCAATTCTCCTATAGCTGTTGTAGCAAATACATACCTTTCAAGATGATAGTATGGGACAATAAGGGCCAAGCACTAACTATTGCAGGTACAGAACTTCTCAGAATAGTTTCAAATAATGTGGACTTATATAACTACCAGGATGTTTTGTAAATGAATTTGGTAATACATTGCATTCCAGGTAATAATTT
Organism: Protopterus annectens; assembly: GCF_019279795.1. Classification (NCBI taxonomy): domain Eukaryota; kingdom Metazoa; phylum Chordata; order Ceratodontiformes; family Protopteridae; genus Protopterus; species Protopterus annectens. The sequence goes on along the minus strand of NC_056728.1, from coordinate 559,349,919 downwards.
ATTTGGTAAACATGTGACAGATGGATTAGTCAGTTCTAATTACATTACGAGAAACTGTGACACTGGAGAGGCATGTTTGTGAACAGTAATTAAACTAGACAGCAGTTGTGGCTTAGTTGGCAGACATGGGAGTAGAGCCCACTAGCTGTGACTGCAGGAACATCTGCAAATAATTTAATAACTGACTGTAGCAGCATAGTACAGACAAGCAAGAGATACAGCCATACTGGGATTACACAGTTTTATTTCTGAATCAACAATGCTAATGTATACATTCTTGCTATCGAGTATAACATTCTGTGAGATCTAAACACAATATCTGCTGATAATATGGGCTAACTCACCCATCACATTTTTATGTTCCTGGGGAGACTGAAATTGTGAGCATTACATGACTGATACTGAAAATGTAGAGTTACATAGCACTGGATTCGATCCCAGAACTGTGTGTGTCAAAATGTACAGTGTACAAGGAATTTATCAGATTGAGCTACTGAGGTACTGCTGACTACAGGGTGACTGATACTTGCCTGGAGACCACCTGGAAACATACTATGAATTGTGCAATACAAGTTACAGGACTATCTTCTAGCATTCCAGTATTGTTACAGTGTTTTACTAGACTGCAGTGCCAACAGAACACACATGCATGGTATACAACCATACTGCATATATTACTACAGCTTTATTTCACTTTCAATAATAAAGGTCAACACATATTATTGCTATTGGTTTGCAATATCTGTGAAGTCCACACACACAATATCTGGCCGTGGAGTTTGCTAACTCACCCATATACCTTTAGTACCTGACGTCTGTGGAAGACAGAGCATTATGTGACTGGTATTGGCCTAGAGAAAGCCTTGAACAGTACTATGAGTTAAGCAATACACTTTGCAGCCATTATATTTGGATTATACAGCTATTATAGTATTATACTACTCAATGCATACAGCTCTACTGCAATGGTCATGACAAGACAATGCTGTAAATCATTTTCCTTGCTGTTATTGGTATTGTTTCTTGTTTTTATTGCATTACAGATGTTATTAATTTATTGCACTACAGCTCTAATTCCACGTTTATTGCACTATAGCTTTAATTCCACCTTTATTGCACTATAGACTTTATTGTGTATACCTTATTGCAGTTAATGAATTACTCTTTCTTGCTTATTACCCTACAGTTAGCATAAAACTTCCATACTTACCACACTAATGGTGCAACCTGGCCAGGTGCCCAGCATGAGACTCAACATTGGGAGCCTCTTTCATCTTTTCAGGTGGTCATGATGGTGAAAACACTGGTCACCTGTGTAGGGGATACCAGTAGCAGTGGTGAGTTCTCTGGTCAGCTGGTCCCAGGCCTCCACCTTACAACCTGAGCCCTGGAAACTGCCCTGCAGCAGCATATCATCATGTTTTTTTACAAGGAGCCTAACCATGACCCTTGACTCCTGAATGCTCCACTGCTGCACCCAAAAGCGCATACCTTCTCCAACACCACCAGCCATATTGACAGATCATTGAGATCCAATGGATTCTGCAGAATTCCCACTTAGTGTGCTTTATATAGGCTGTTTTCCCACCCTTACACATCACTGAGCAAAATTCAAAAAAGTGCTGCATTGCTTAGCAGTGTGCAAACCAGCCAAGCAGAGCTGATCAGTGCACAAACATCCACAATCGTGATTTTAGCAAGGCTGAGCACCACACAAATATTGGCAGCCATTAACATGTTTATGCAGTGCTTAGCAGGTTTGAGCACAGTTGGGCAGAGTGCATTGGAGCCATATTTTACATTTTTGTCCATAATGTGTGCAACAAAAATAAAGACAAGTTCTGACTTCCATGTATTCGAACCCTGGACCTACTAGACATACAACCATAACTCTACCCATTTAGCTACATGGATATTAAGAAATTTGGTATACCTTCACATATACCACTGAGCTACCTGTTAGCAGTGCTTAGCACTGCTACTCGCAAACATGCTTAAACATACCAATAAATAAATAATTAATTATATCCGGTTTCTATTTTTAGATGTCTGGCAGGTGCCTGCCATGTATGTATAAGCTCTGCATGGCTTAGCTGCACTCCAGGCTACACCATGCAAATGCCAAATTAAAAAAAATGTCATTATGCTTATTAATTATATATAGTTTCCATTTTTAGATGTTTGGCAGGTGTTAGCTATCTACATGTGAGCACAGCCTGGCATTGGTGTGCTCCACACTGCAGCATACAAACATGCCATTTAAAAAAAATAAAATAAAAGACAACACTGATTCAATATCCATGCTCCTCGGCTCTCCCTCAGCAGCGCACCATCATTAATATGCATGGGGTGCTGCCGAGTGGGGACAGTGGCCATGTACATGGATACATTCCATGTAGGCTCTACACGGTGCCTACATGGAGTTTATTAAATCCTGGGGTGAATTTATACTTATTGTAGGTGTTAATAAATTTGGCCTTGCACCTTATATGATTTTCAGACACAATAGTGAAAGCATGCAATGAATTATTGGAATTACTTTATTGGGATCAACAATAACGGTGGACTTACTAGAAGTTGAATGGTTTGCATCTTCATAATTAATAAATAGCATTACTTTCCTCTTAATAAATTCTGGAATAATGCTGTGATGAATGACTAAACCATGCAAAGCTGAAATGATATTGTTAAATACCACACTGTAACTTTCAGGCACAGTATGCAGAGTTAAACCTATAAGTCTCAAAAAATGATCAAGGTTATTGTCTTTGCTACCAACCATATCAATGTAAAATGAACAAATAAAAAACACGACAGTTGCTTTGACCTTTGTGTAACCAATAATTTAATAGCAAAGAAAAGCACCACCCAAGACAAGAAACTGATCATGCAAAAACTTAAAAGGAAGAACAAAAAAACTTATTTAGCATTTTCTTGACCAGATTCATTAATGCCTAAACTAAGTGTGCACTATTAGTATTCAAGAATATCCTTACCACATTTTTCTTGTGCTATCTAATCACTCAGAAAGATCACACTAAGTGTATATGTAGTCTTCACTTTGTGGTATGCTTTATGAATTCCCCTCAATATTTAAAGCTAGAAGAAAATCAGTAGCAAAACTAAATTTAGGAGGAAAAAGGTGTGAGTTTTGCTTGTGTTGTCTGTTGAGTCAGAATGGTTTACACTTTGTGTACACTTAGTGCAGGCATTCCAAGTGCAACTAACACTGAGCAAGACTGCAATCCAGGCTGTAGCTTGTTACAGATCCCCCGCCATGCCCCAGGATGCCCACTCCACATTTCTTGATTAACTGGGTAATATTAAGGTATAGCCCAATACTCTAATAATGGGTGATTTCAACTACCCCACCATCAACTGAGAAAACTACTCATGTACTAACTCATTTGCTCAACCCTTTCTGGAATTCATAAATTCCAATGCCGTGGATCAGCTTGTCCATACCCCCACCAGGGGCAGCAATATCCTGGACCTGGTCATTAAGAATACATACATACATACATACATACATACATACATACAAATGTTTCAAGCACGGGCATTAAAGCCCTTCTAGCTTGCCAATATGCCAAAACACTTGTTCCCATAATAAATGTCCAGACTGTTCTTTAAAATATCTAAATTAGTACTTACTTTAATGTAATTTGGTAGTCTGTCCCATGCATCAGCTACTCTTATCAGAGAACCAATTAGTGCACTTCTCATTCCTATAGAATCTTCTACACAAGTTGTCTGATGATTCTCTAGTACTTTTTGGTAACCCTAAACATTCCCAGAGGTAGTTGTCCCTAAATGCCCTATATACCTGAATAAGATCTCCACTTAGATATCTATAAGAGACACTGTACAAGTTCAGATATTTTAGTCTTTCATAATAACTTAAATTTTCACATCCATGGATGCCTTTAGTATATTTCTGCTGTACTCTTTCCAGTTTATTCATGCTTGTTTTCCTATAGGGTTTCCATATTGTTATTCCATACTCAAGTTTGGGTCTAATGTAACTAACAAAACAATGATTTCATTATGTTTGATTTCCTAGACTTTATAAATCTTTTTATACAACCTATAGTTCTATAACTATCATTAACCAATTGGTTGATATGATTAGAAAAACTCATAACTGAATCTACCCATATACCCAGGTCCTTAAATGAGTCAACAGTTTCAATCACTGTGTGCTATATTAAATATTCACCTATCGGTTTATGTCTCCCAAATCTCATATGCTTCGTTTTTGATGTATTTATCAACATATTATTCTCCTGTGCCCAAATGGTCAATTTAGTCAAATCATTTTGCAGACATGCCTTATCTGTAACACTTGTAATCAGTTTACCCAATTTCAGGTCATCAGCATATAGACTGTAGAACACCTCAGATGAAAAAGTAAGGTCTGGAAGATAAAATCTAAACAAGTAAGGGCCTAGTACAGAGCCCTGTGGGACACCTTGACTGTAACCAAGGATTTCACCTGTCCAGTTGGTGTGTGATACTTTCCATGTCCTATTTGTAAGCCATGCAGCTATCCATCTTATCAACAGTGCATCAATACCTAGTTGTACAAAATTTATTGATCAGTGTTTTATGCATGACCCTGTCAAATGCTGAAGTTAAATCTATATAAATCACATCACAGTATAATTTCTCATTCATAGCTGTTATTATAGTGTTATAGAACATCATGTTACAGGTGGTAATAAATCTATTTTCAACATATGCATGCTGATATATGGTTTCAAGTCCCAACCTATCCATTTCTGATAATAACTTATCCAGTATTACCTTTGCCATTATCTTTCCACAACATGAAAGTAGACTTAAGGGTCTATATGATTCTAGGCTTGTCCTACTCCCCATTTCCCTTAAAGACAGGTTTAATAAGTGCATGTCTCCAATCTTGAGGAATCTTCCCATATTTATATGACCTAGTGAATAACAGATGTAATGGCAGTGTTAGTTCTTGATTAAGTGTTCTCAGGTCATTGTTACTTATTCTGTCTCCTCCCTGCACTTTGTTTGGATACCGTTTGCACAGTTCTTTTTCAATATAATCTAATTTGATTCCATTTTCTGGGGTTACCTGGATGTCACTAGGACAACTTACAACCCCATATTGTGGAGCCAAACTTTTTTTGCATAAGATTTTGTAAATATATCTATAATCTGTTGTGTCTGAGAATAAATTTTAGAATCTGCACACAGTTTATCAGTTTGTGTATCTTTACTTCTTCCACATCTTATGTATCTATAAAAAGGTTTCCTATTATGCTCAATATCTTTATATAAATTTTCTTCAAAATTTTCTTGATTTTGTCTGACACTATGCTTAATCTGTTTGTCCAGCTCATTTATTTCAGTTTTCAAAGTTGTAGTTCGACCTCTCTCCATTTCTTATATTTTTTTGTCTCTCACCTTAATCAGGTATCTTGTTCTTATGGAAATATACCCCCCTGATGTTGTGTGCCTAGATCCTGATGTTAAACATTTTTTTACTTTTTGCACTCAAACAATTTCTCTTTCAAAACTTTCCACATTCCATCTGCAGTTTTTCCACTGAACACCTCATTCCAGTTAGTTTTATATAGTAACTGTTTTGCTTCCCTATAATCTGTAATTAACCTTCTGTGCACTGGCTTAGATTTCAGTTTGGCAGAATTATCTAGCAACAAATTAACCTTTATGACTCCGTGATCACTGCACATCAATGATGGTAACACTTGACTTGAATTTACAGTAATTCCTTTGGGAACACCAACCGGCTCGCTGACAGAACCCACACAGTGAAAGTAACCGACTCCATATCCAACTTCAGACCAGTGACAAGTGGAGTACCACAGGGCTCAGTCCTGGGTCCTCTCCTGTTTGGCATCTACTTCTCAGAAGTCCAGGCTAATACAGCAGGTCTTTGGCTAATGAAGTTCGCAGACGACTGCAAACTAGGTGATATAATAGAATCGCCTAATGATGTGAACATTCTACAAAAGGGCCTCACTGAGACTGATGCTTGGTGTCAAAGTCATGGCGTCAAACTCAATGCCAAGAAGTGTATTTTCATCCCCTTTGGGAAGAACACTGTACCCATGAACTACCACATAGGCGGTAGCCTACTAAACACCAAAAGTGTGATAAGAGACCTTGGGACATAGGTGGACAGTAGTCTCTATTTTGATAATCACATCACTACAGTAGTCAGGAAATCCTTCTACGTGGCACACCTCATCACTAAGGGGTTCACCTCCAGAAAAAAAGAGGTCATTGCTACTCTCTACTCATCCCTCATCATGCCCATTATAGAGAACAACGCCTCGTTTGGCCTGTACCTCACAAGACATCTACAGCAACTAGAAAGGCCACAGAAATACCTCACTAAGAGGATTACTGATCTCAAACAGATGCTATACGCAGACCGCCTAAAAAAACTCCAGCTCGACTCTGTCACTTATCGTCTACTCAGAGGTGATCACTGCCTAACATACAAAGCCATGTCAAATCCAGATCTATTAGACATGCTACATTTAAAGAAACCCCAATCCCTCTAAGCCACACGCTCCAGGGGACCTAAACCTTGCCACCACAATAAACACAACATGCTGGAGGGATAGATTCCTGCCCCAGAGACTTCCCATGCTCTGGAACAGACTACCCATTCATGTCAAGCAAAGCTCCTCATTAGTCCTCTTTAAGAAATATCTTGATAATTGGATGGGAAATAGGAAATTCATTCCGGGGATCACTTCTGTGGCTCTGCAGGAAAATAACTTTCTTGGGTGGTGAAAGCCAGGGAACTTTTTTGGCTAGGCTTATATAGGCCCCAGTGCCGATAGTCTAGTACCTACCTATGAACCTATAAACCTATTAATGAATCCCAGAACATCTTCAGAATAATATATACACCTTCAATTACATTATGTATATAGTCGATAAAACACATGACCAAATCAGATGATTAATTGCATAACCTTAAAACATGTTTATAAAAATACATTTATAATAAAACATTTCTATGTATATTTATACACTAAATAATTTTCTAGCCAATCTCCATCTCATTAAAAAATATATATTTTTAATAGTTATATTTTATGGGGAAAACTTGACAGCTTGTATTTGTAACTGTAACTAGTTTTTTAACCTTGAAGCCTTTGTTAAAGTCTACCTATTTATTATATTTTACATTTGTTTACCGGGAAAGTCTGACTGGACAGAGATTGCCTGTTTTCAGTGGAGGCCCGAGGAGAAAAGCTTTACATAGTACATCATGATACAGTAATTTTCTTGACCATTCAATACAGAAAGGCATGCAACATAATCACAGTACAAACAATTTAAAAAAAAAAATCTGTACAAAAAATATAGAACATGGTCATTTTAAAAACATTTGAACAATACACAGAAAGTAGTGTGACAGAGTGAAACACTTTGAAGTATCATGTATGTTGATACAGTAGAACTTACACATTTAATGCACCAATTGCAGTTAATAATAAGAAAGATCTAGGTATTTATTAAGTTAGTCTGGATACCTCTTCTAAAATCTAATAGTTCATGATCCAACCCAGCAAAATAAAATGTTTTATAAACTTGGGAGTCTCTAGTATATTTAAGCAAATCTTTTTTGTCATTTATTTGTTTAACAGATAATTATCAACTTGTCATACCAATATAAAAACCTGTTGAAGCAGAACAGGTTGCAATGTAAAGAACCTCTTCAGTGGTCAATGCAGTGTAATTATAAATACATTACTCAGGAAGTTATTAAAGTTATTTAATTAGTACAGGTTGGTAAAAACGTAAGTCTATCTCAATAAAATATATGAACAAATCACATAATTAATTACATCTCTTTAAAACATATATGTCCATCTCTCATAGCCAGTCTAGACCAAAGTATTTACTGCATATTTTGTTTTTGGTGCTTGAACCTAATTTTATCTATGTTTATTATTTGACCTCAAATCAGTACCTTAAATGAGTTGCAAAAATGTTATTATGTTCTCTCACTCACCCTTTATATCAGTCTAGACTAATATGGTCACTGTATACTGTTAATGTAATGCTCAGACCTAATCGACTTTACAATTATTATTTTTATTTGAACTAGTACTCAAACCTTTGGGCTGAAATGCTATTATATTCTCTTAGTATTCATCAACACACCCCATGCTCTCAGTCTAAAATGAAAGGTTAACCAGCTAGCCAAGCCTCTGTCAGGCAGTTAAGAATTTCCTGATGCTCACAGATAATGATATTTTATTTAACTCAACACTGTCCATTTATGAGAGTTGTAAGTACTTAGCCAAATTAGAGCCCACATTCTCATAAACAGGCAAACATACAACCACAGGCTGAGACCATCAGTCAACTACACCACAGCACATACCCATAATAAATTATCATGAGCTACAGCACTTAGGAAATCCTTGTCTGAGCCACAACAGTCCAGCAGATGCAGGACCCAGTGGAAACCAAACACTGCCACATTGATTAGTGATAACACAACTGGAAGTTATCAGGAGACAAAACATCTCTGATCCATCATACCAAAGAAATCTTCAAACACAAATAAAACGTATTACTGATTGGTGACCCCATAGTTAGGCACACTGATTTCACACTCATTAGGCTGGACAAAACAGGGTGACAGTGAGCTACCTCTCAGGGGCAGAGATTGCTGATGTTGCAAGGGCCCAGAAGACCATGAAACCATGGAGATCTGAAGAAGCGTGTTCTGGTAGCACGCAAAAGTGCTTATCTTTCTTTTCATGAAATAAATATTTGCTGCATGTTTTACATCATTGTGGTCCTATCCTGTTTGTTTTACAAATATAAACATGACATGGTAGTGGTGTTCCATGTTGGGGTAAATGGCCTCATGCAAAAGACCAGGAGGGATATGGAGAGGGGCATAATAGAGCTCACCATGTATGTCACAAAAGCAAAAAAGTTCCTAGTATTGAATGGAATTATTCCATCACCAAAAATTATGCCAAAATATGAAAAAGAAGACTGCCAGCATGGCATGAGATGCTTGACAGCCACATGGTTTGCAGCTATCATTCTTTGGCATCTGCATACTGGAAAAAGGTTTTGCTGATTCCATTATGTTTTTTTAGACAAGGTCCAGATGATGGACCTCCTAACCTATCTTCCAAAACAAACCAACCACTGGACCATATCAAGTTGGCTCCACTTTATGCTAGAATTCTCAGCAACAAACTACCAAACCTTGAGGCCTGCCTGCCCTTGCAGCTCATCCATGTATGAATTGTTATAGAAACCTGTTTGAAGAGCACAGAGAACACTCCCTCAGCACATGAATTTTGTGTTTGCAACATATTTAGACATAATGGAAACTGTGTTGCCCATTTTAAATTTGTAAGAATCCACATTGCCTTAAGAAAGATATCTATAGACACACAAGCAGGGCTTATGCAGATTCAAATCACACTAAGTAGGATCAGATATTATATCATAGCATGCTTTTTTAATTTCACCAAATCTTTTGGGTTTGTAATGCCATGAAGAGAATGTACCCCATTCCTAAGTCAAAGTATGATTAAAGTTCATGAAATTAGTATTGTTTCAGTCTTTGATGTCAGCCAGAAGTGCTCTTTGCTGCACAGCTAATGTGTCCAGTAATGATTTCTTCTGCAATTCGTATGGATTCACATATATCAGTAACATATCTAAATACAATTGTAGATTCTTTTTTATAAGATCCGTTTCTCCTACTACTATTGTAACTGCCTATCTTTCTTCCACATTGCTCTTTTCTGCTTGCAAATCCTGATATTTTATGACTTTGTGTCTCTCTGTATACAAGACATTGTAGTCATTGATTGTAGCAATTTCAGTGATCACTGCTACTTTTGTCTTCTTTTCTTGGACCACTATATCTGGTTTTCTCACATCTATCTTTTGAACTGTTGGTAATGGGTGATCCCATGCAATGTAGACTTCATCATTTTCTATGATGCTTTGTGGCTCATGTTTCTGTTTTACAGCTATTTCAGTATTATAATATATGCACAATCCCCAGTGCAACAGTCTTGCCACATTATTATGTCTTTCAGTACACAGTCCTTCTGCCATTAGAATGTCACAAGCAGTAACAAGGTGTGCAACTGTTTCCAGTTCTGTTTTACAAAACCTACATCATGCTATAGGACTTCCTCTATGTCTCCAGAAAGTCATACAACATTCCTAAATATTTTTAATGAACTCCCCATAAACAAGAAAGTTGTTACCCTAGGTAGTTTTAATGGTTCCCATTCACAATGTCAACTTACTGGAATGTCAACTCACATAACAGTGAGATGACAACAGTGAGGTTTAAAACAGCTAACTCCCAGAATAATGAATTTTGCCTCTGGGAAACTAATCACTTGGCCACCTTAGCAACCTTTACCCTTTTCTCCACTGTAGCACAATCTCGGAGTAGGTATATTTAGGTAGGGTGGGTTTGGGGGGGTGCAGCCTCCCACATGGGGGTGGGGGGGGAAGCCCCCCCAATCCGGTGGGTTTTATTTATGTATTGTTTTGTTTTCCCCCTTCTAGTGGGTTTTATTTATGTATTGTTTTGCTTTTCCCACTCTGGTGGGTTTAATTTATGTATTATGCTGTTTTCTGGGAAACTAACAACTTGGCCACCAATGACAGAAATAACATAATACATAAATTAAACCCACCATAGTGGGAAAAACAAATCAAAATATAAATAAAACCCACCAGAGTAGTGGGAAAAACAAATCAAAATATAAATAAAACCCACCAGAGTGGGGGCTTCACCCCCAAACCCCCCCCTACCTAAATATACCAACTCTGAGATCGCACTACAGTGGAGAAAAGTGCAAAGTTCGGCAGTGGTGGCCAAGTGGTTTGTTTCCCAAGGCAACATTTGCCTTTCCAGGAGTTTGCTGTTTTAAACCTCGCTGTTGTCTTCTCGCTGTTATGTGAGTCGACATCCCGGTACATCGACGTTGTGAATGGGAACAGTTTTAAGTACCCATTGATAAATGGGGGGAGGGTATACCACCAATGTAGGGCATGTACAAAAATTCTTAGATTTCATAAACAAGAACTCCCTGAGCCAGATTGTTAAAGATCACACTAGAACACAGAGTATTCTTGACGTGGTCCTAACAAACTTAACATCTCTATGTTCTATTCCCATGGTATCCTCCTCACTGGTCAAATCAGACCAGAGACTAGTATCCTTGTCCTATAAAATCTCTAAATCATCCAAAGCAAATATTACAGAATTTAAGGATTTTAAACATACAAATCCCATGCAAATCTATGGTGGAGTCTCTTAATTGAAGTATTACTATATTACCCATAATGTTGATACTGCAAAGAGTTATGCAGACATGTTCTACTCACACCTTAACAACTGTAATCATTTTGGAGTCCAAGTGAATGGGGTTGTATAAAAACAAACCAGCATGGTGGTGCACAAGCATTAACACATTATATAACAAAAAGAAGAGGAGAACATCAATAACTAGGTAAGAAACTAAAAAAGGATATCAGAAAAATGAAAGCATTCCATGAACTCAGATTAGCTGCAGAAACCAAAGGTAACTACAAATCATTTCATAGTGACATCAGGAAAAGAAGAAATAACACTCAACATTGCTCACAGGTTAATCATAACAGTACAGTGATCCAGTGGATATTGACAACATACTGGAAAATAAATGTAGTACCAGTTTCACCCCATAGACATCTATTTAAGCCTACTTATCACTGATGGAATCAAGCTGCCAACCATGCACGAACATGTACTGAAGATTTTCTCCAAAATTAAGAACAACTCATCCATAGGGCCTGACAGCATACCCAGCTGCCTAATTAATAGCACTAAACAAGCACTCATGGACCTACTCCTCAACATCTTTAACCTGAGCCTAGCAACTGACTTTGTCCCACGGGGGGGATGCACAGCTGTTGTGATGCCCCTCTACAAAAGTAGCTCCACTACTGACTCCAGGAATTACAGATCTATCAGTCTAATAAGTCTTATATATGAAGTTATGGAATGAATCATAATTGACCTAATTAGCAATGATATCAGAAGTCTTAATAAACTTGACCCACAGTGGTTTAGCTTTGTCATAGGTAGATATTGTTTAATGAATGTTATGATCTCCTCTAAGAGGGCTGCTCAGGCATAGACTGTGGACAAGCTGTTCATATAGCATACCTTGACAATAGCAAGGCATTCAATACCATATCACATACTAATATAATAAGCTGAAGAACTTCCAAAGTGACCAGTATGTAGTTAGGTGGACCTAGACACTTGGGTAGAAAGCTCACTCATGTTTTTTTTAACACATTTATCATTTATTAAATGATCACTCAGAATATAGGCAAACATACATTTACATAAAAGAAAAAAAGTGTGTTAACATTCACAATTAGAAATGTTCATCACATGCATTCTTTTATACAATTACCATCAACCCAACATTACATAAATTGCTCAATTTCTGCCTTCCCTTAAACCTCATTCCTCCTCCAAAACATTATTCTACATGTATTATCCCTACAATTTCATTTTTTTCTACGTAATTTGCTCATACCCTTTTCTAAAGATCCCACTTCTAGTTATTTTACCTCTGTTACAATATTTACTGTTTCAAATACAGTTGGTTTAGATTTTGATATCCATTTTCTAGTAATTGCTTTTTTGACAGACATCGGAATTAAACTTAACAAGGTGATACAATGTCTAGGCAATTTAGATCCTGCATCCCAGCTCAAAAAATCATTTCCTTAGTTATACCCATTTGGTCACCCAGTATATTTCTATCAGAGTGCTCTGTAGGGAATTTTTTAAATCTGTCAACTCATTACACTGCAAAAGATATGCTCCCAGCTACATCTTCCTTCCTCCTCATACTTCCATTTTTCCATCTACCTGAGGAAAAAAATCACCGGAGTCTGTTTATGGTATGCAAACACTTCCAAGCAAAAATCCTAAATTTTCCAGACTCTGTTACATATTTTAGGGCCATACATACAGCCTCCCTTTGTTTCCTCGTGAATGGCATATTCAATCTGTTTTCCCAATCATTTCTAACTTCCTCTGATTGACTCCTATATTTATCATGCAATATTTTATATGCCCTACTAATTATCCATTTTTTAACATCAGCTTCTGTTCATGAATCAACTAAAAACTGTACCAGAGCAAGTCTTCCACTTAGGATTCTCTTGTCCTTTTCTCTTTGCCTATACTCTGATATCAATCCCTGGTACATAAGGCAGTCTCTAGCCTGCAGTACAAATCTCTTCTTAGTCTCTTCCCATTCTATTACTTTTCCTCTCTGGTAATTTGCTCTCAATACCTTGGTTCATTTGTCAGTTTTATCCAGGAAATTCCAACCTCCTCTTGCCTATTCTCTGTACCCCTACTTGCTGTCTTCCTAATTGGCAGAATCTCCTTTCTCTATTCTCTTGTTGCCTTAGTTCTTAGAATACTTCCCCTCCTTTGTGAATATAATATTCTCTATGGTTATTGTTATTCTTCTTAAGGATTTGCATCTAAAATCCCACTGTCTCCTTATTTCTTGACTTCCTCCCATTTCATCATCATCCCTTTCCACTTTGAATTATAGCTTTCTGCTTGTGTTATGCATATGAGCCTTGACTGTGTAGCTCTAACATATCCTTTTAAATCAGATAATCCTAAACCACTTTGTTCTATCAGAAAAAAATTTAAATTGTCTCAGAATGTTCTGCAACACAGAGAGATGTTCTTTTCTAGTTTTATCAGGTGCAAAATAATATCATCTGCAAATAATGCCAAATTTTCTTCATTACCATACTAATTATATCCTTGAATTTCTGGATCTGATTTTTTTTTTTTTTGCTGATGGCTCTAAATATAGTGCAAATAACAAAGGGGAAAGAGAACACCCCTGTCTAGTTCCTCTGTTCAGACACAACTTATTAGAGAGGAACCTACCCAGTTTAATTTTTGCCTCCGATCTCTCATATGTCCTCCTAATTAACCTTATTATTGCATCCGAGAATGCAAATGCTCCCATTGTCCAATCATAAAATCTCAGCTTACTCTGACAAATGCTTTCTTTGCATCAAGACCCAACAACAACATTTGTATTTTCTTACATTGTTCTTCCTTCTGGATCATCAATATTCTGTTAATGTTGTCAAATATTTGCCTCCCCTGCACAAAACCACATAGATCCATATCTATCAATTTGATAATACCTTTGCCATTCTCTTAGCTATTATAGACATAAACACTTTCATGGTTTAAATTGAAATGGGCCAGTATTAAGCTGAGAATGATACATCATCACCATCTTTAGGTATTACACCGACAACAGCTTTCTTCCAGGATGCTGGTGCTTCCCCTCTTTTTAAAATGCTGTTACACAAAACCTTCCAAACCGTTATCACTTTCTTCCATCCTAGCTTCCATACTTCCACAGGAATACTATTTCTGGGGACTTTCCTGCAGATTGATTATATGTTGCCATGTTTATCTCATCTCCCCTGTCTTATATATGCATAATATTTCCATCTGAGCTTTTTCTTGATTTCCACCTTCCTCTGCTCTACACAAATTTTCATACAAGTTCCAAAATATCTCTAATATTTCTACATGATCTCTGGTTATTTTTCTTGTTACAGGCTCCATAAGTTTGGCAACATCCCTTTCTGCTTTCTGTTGTGTAAGTCATTGTGCTAAAAGTTTTTGTTCTCTGGAGGTATTATCAGAAAACTGTTTCTTAACAGCAATCTTTCTGAATTCATGCATATTATCCAAGGAATCCCTATTGCATTATCTGTCTTTTGCCTGTGTCCATGATCTCTATTCAGAAGTTCCTGCTGGTATCTGACATGCACAATTGCATTTTGTTGTTTTTAGTTTCAGCAATGTACAGTAACATAGCTAGAGTTTGTGCTGCCTGGGGCTGTCTTTGAGTTTCCAGCCCCTCCCCACTCATAAATTCATGATCAAATGGGGCCCTCATACACAGCCCTCCCCCCTGCAGCCATTCTAGTGTCTTATTACTTGGCTATTTCTCCCCATTTACCATAAACACTGTAATGTGCATACTGTTTTATGCTTTACTTCTACAGTGATTACTTGGATTTCTTTAAAACTTTTATTTTAAATTTTATAGCACAAACACTGATAGACATCCACTAAACAAAGCAATACAGTCTCTCAATGTAAACAGACTAAGCATTAAAACTTCTCTGCCTTTGAAACTCACATTAATTGAAAAAGCATTGAAACTCACATTCAAAGAAAATGCATCTGGCCGGTGGTGGATACAGTTTACCTTTAGGCTGTTTTCAAATCTTACATATATAGGACCATGCAAACACCTTCCTGATTGTTTTAAATTATATCCCTTGTATAATACAGCAGACCTATTAGAGTGTGTTTTAAATGTATTATTTTGAACATTTTTCCAGTAAGCAATGAAACAAAATGTATGAACCAATAATGACAAAACTGCCCAATTCAGGACATTTCCATCATAAAAGTCTACTCAAACTTCTGTCATTACAATCTACCAATATCAGCAAATATGCACAACCTCTGCGGAAGTAAAACTCATTTAAACAATTCCACATTAAAGAGATCTGTAACTAATGAAGAGGTTACTGCTAGCAAACAACTTCATTTATAGATGGAACAATGAAATATAAAGTGTCTGTTGCTCTTGAAGAATAAATTGCCTATGTTATATTAAAAAATGATAAGCTAGGAATATTGCAATAGAGAATGGATGGCAAACTGATAACAGGTTAATAATTACTAGATATCGCCTCCAAAGGAGGACATTCATAGGACTGCAGCATCCACTCCCTGTGAAGTATAACACAGTATAGTATCAGCAATCTATCTACATACTGTGGGAGTAGAAACCACAACCTTCTGCATCAAAAGCAAGTAGACTACCTGGTGTGTTACTAGCAATGCAAGCAGACTTGCCATAAGCAGTACTAAACTTCTCTTCCCCTGAAGCTCTCAGCTCCTTGTAAAATCCACTTGACACTCAATTAAACCTCTTAACTTTGCAGTACAAGAAATCTGGAAAAAGTCAAAATTTATTGGGGGAGGGACAAAGGCCCAAAACCAGGAACACTTTTTAAACATTGCTTGCATAATTTTAGAAAGTTGTTAGAATAAAGGGTTTTGTGTTACAATGCGTTTCTTGAATGATAGGAAGACTGAAACTTAAATAGCTATTCTTATTTAGTGAATTCATTTCTCACTGATTTTGCCAGAAAGGCACAAATTCTAAGAGTAACAGACCAAACGTATGAGCAGAACATTCCAGACATTCTGTGAAAATCTGGACAGTTGAGAGCTATGGACTCAACTCCTTGAATCACAAGTGGTGGTATGGGTAGAGAACTCAGGCTCTTGTGTTTTGTACCTAAGGTACAGGGTATACCTAACTGGGGCATTACACACACACACACACACACACACACAAGCAGACATGCACACACACGCGCGCGCACACACACGCACACACACACACACACACACACACACACACACACACACACACACACACACACACACACACACACACACACACACACACACACACACACACCTTGCTTGGAATCAGAATAAGAATGACTTAAACACCCCCCTCCTAACTTGCAACTAAACTAATAATGACTTATGACTTAAATACACACTCCTCCTCCTTACTTGGAACCAAAATGGGTAGCAGCAATTAAATGTCCTTACTTGCAGCAATAAAAATGAATTGCAAAATGGGCAGCAGCAATAAGAATGAATTAAAACATCCTTATGTGAAATGTAAGTAGCAACAATAATCTCCCCTTACTTGGAACAGGCAAAATTGCTTGGGCAGACAGGAAGAAGAACAGCCCGCATAGATGTGATGTTACCGGGCTGGAAAAACAGAAAGTGATGATATGGGACTGTTCTTAAAGAAGAACCTCCTTAAAAACAGTTTTTGTTTATTAAAACTATGTGACAGTTCCAAAAGTGCCATTCAGGGCGGACTGTCCCCCCCAGCTATGCCACTGGCAATGTATACTTTTTCTGTTTTTACATTGTGATGTTGTGGTCTCCTTCTTGTAAATTTCAATCTTGTGGAGTTTTTTATAATATAATATGGATCCTATCCAGGTACTCCATAATTTTCTCTTTAGCACTCTGCAGTTGCACTTCTTTTTCTGTGAGATTCTTCTTTTTCTGCAATACTTTATCCTTTCTCATCACTCTAAATATATTATTGTTACATCTTAGCCATGTCTCTTTTTCTTTTATTTCTACCCTCCTTTTAAACTCCACTTTCATTCTATTCCAGTCATTGACTATAACTTTTGAAGAAATTTCTATCTTCCCTAATATGATGTATTTATTTATTTATTTATTTATTTGAGTTTGATAACTGGGGAAGTCCACTGGGCCAAGAAGAGCCTGTTTTCAGTGGAGGCCTGGGCAGAAAATCTCCCATGACAATAACAGACATACAACGCTATACAGTTAATAAAAAAATTGGCAAAACACTCAGACCATACAAAACCAAAAAACTCAGAAAAAAGTAAATGGTCTGGGCACACTGGAACAGGCTGTAAACTATTTAATTCTTAAAACAAAACAAAATACAAGCACTTTCACCCTGCTGTAGTGCTAGGCTTTTTCAAGTAGGTTCCAGTGTGCCCAGAGCATTTACTTTTTTCAAAGCTATACAGTTGTTTTCATAGGCTTGAGAAATACAGCATAATACATCTGAGGTATATTAAACTTATATAAAGAACTACAGATAATGAGATATAGGTAGAGGTTATGTATATACATAGTTAGATACAGTTAGATATAAGAGAATCTAAATAGGATTAGGCAAGGTGCAATAGAAGGCGGTCCAGTGTGGGTTTAATGGAGTCAAGTAGTAGTCAAGCAAAGGTGTGAGAAGTAGGTGTAGCAGAGGATGCAGATTAGAGTGGTAGAGGGGGAAGTTATGTTGAAGAGTGGCATGGGCATATCTATTTTAAGTATAGATGTGAGAACAAGAGAGATTTGAAGTTGGTGTGGTTTGATGTATTGCAAAGGGAGGGAGGGAGAGAGTTCCATAGTTCAGATAAAGAGCTGGATAGCAGGAGGTGGCCAGGGGGTCGTGAGGGTTTGTAGATTTGTAGGAGGTGTTGGTTTTGTGATCTGAGTGAGCAGTTAGGAATGTAGGGGGTTAAAGTGGTAGAGAGAGAGAGGGGCAACTGGAAGGTTTGAAGATGAACATGTGGGCAGTGATGAGTTTAAGGAAGTTCAGGTAATTGGGCAGTTCAAGCCATTGGAGAGTATGGAGAGAGTGGCAATGGTGGGAAACGTTTTTTGAACTGGTAGCAAATTTGCTTATTTTATTGTAGCAGGATTTGAGTTTGGATTGTAGGCCAAGTTGGAGATTGATTAGTAGGGAAGTGCCATAATAACTTTAGAATAATTTCCACTACCTAATCCTTAAATTCCTCTCTTTTTAACAAGTAGCTGGGGAAGTGCCAGTGTCTCATCTTTAGGTTATTACCTACATTTTTTCTTTGTTATTTCTGAAATAGCTATTGGATGCATGTCCAAACTTCCAATTAAAAGTACATGTTCCTGTGAAATATATTTATTTATTTATTTCCAGTTTGATTACCGGGGAGGTCCACTGGGCTCAAAGAGCCCATTTTCAATGGGGGCCCGGGGAGAAAAGCTCCATAATGCATACAAGTAAATAAAATGAAATTATACCATTCATATTACGTACAAGTAAACAAAAAATTAAATTATACAAAGTAATTTGAAAAAATACAAATGCAAAATGGGGAGACAATTCTTAAACATATTTACAGAGTTGCTTAGAGAACTATTTATACAATAATTAAGTTGGTAGAGGCAAGAGAATAGCGTTTACTCAGTTAATAGGAGGTCACAATTATAGTGAAACAGTCATTAGATGAAGGATAGAAATTTGAAGGCTATAGTATATTTATGTTTAGCAGAAATGGAAGAGATAAGGGTGGGAAGTACACTGTTAGTAGAGCATAGATTATAGTTTTTAGAGTATTCTTGGGGGGGTTGAGTGATAGCAAAAGTGGAGTTCACACATGGAAGGTGTGAATGCCATAGGTAAACAGCATCAGCTAGTATAGGTGGTTAGTAAAGATTAATTGTTCTCAGTAAGGGGGGATGAGGTCAAGGACTATATACAGTATTTACATTATATATACATTTAAGGTAGAAATGCCTAAGGTAGAAAAACATTTGAGTTAGAGGGAGGCAGATGTATAGGTTTTCCATCTAATGTAGCCCAGCTGTTGTACCTTGAGGAATAATATGCTGAACCGTTGCAGGATCCATCCCAGTTATTGTTTTCTCTTCACCTTTCCTAGTTGATTTTCTTTCAGTCTTTGTGGGTTTCATCTTTGCTAGCATCTAGACAGTGTGCTTAATAGCCAGTAACTGAATTTTACTAAAGCAGGTAGAATTACTGGCCATTATTTATTTGTTTCTTTTTTTCACACTGAGAATGCTGAATCAAGTTTTTGATCAGTGTGCAGCCATCTTGGAAAAAAAAAACAATAGCTCACTCATGTTTGACCACCATGGTGCAATGGTGGCAAGGAATCCTTTTACTTTGCACAGCTCCTAGTAAAAGGTATTTCTTCTTTCAGATCAAAAGAAGTCCTCACCTCTTTGTTCCATATACTAATTAGACTGACCATTGAGAACAATGCCCCCTTTGGGATATATCTTACTAAGCATACGTAGAAGTTGGAAAATCCCCAGAGGTTTGTAACTAGAAAGACCACAGGGCATGAAAAATCTGAGTGACCAAGATAGACTGGTGGATTTACCTCTATACTCAGTGTCATAGAGTCTCTTCAGGGAAGGTTTGTGACTTGCTTGTCAGGCTATAAAGAATCCAGTAGTCCAAAATATCTTAAACCTCCATAAATCAAACAGTCTAACTAAACTAGAGCCAGATATCTAAATCCACTCCAACAAATAAATAAGACAAGTTGGAGGGGATAGCTTTGTCATACTGTACGTATCCCTTGTCTGGAATAAACGTCATCTCCAAGTTGAATAATGTGACACATTGTCTGCCATTAAAAGGAACTGGACAATGGGATGGGTATTCATTAAAAAGGTGATGCAAGGCTAAAGGGTGGATACTAGCAAACTGGAAATGGCCTTGATGCTAAGTTGTCTTGTAACTCCTATGATCTCATAAAGAGCAAGAAATCATTATGCTTTTCAATAGCATATTAGAGGCAAATATAAACAAAAAAAAAACTTTAGTCAATAACTATGAAGCACACTATAATGTAAGTATGATAAAGAGATGTGTTTGTAAATTTAACAAGAATGTTAGCAAAATATGCACATTAACTACAGTGAGTATCCAGCTGCAGTGGTGGTGCTGCGGTAGCGTTGTCGTCTCACAGTAAGACGTTGTCCTGTTTGATTCTCAGCTAAAGCGTCTTCTGCGTGGAGACATGCGTGAATGGGCATACCTTCGTTGAAGGTTGTGCGTCAGGGCTGGCAACTCAGCACGTAAAAATCTACTGCCAATCATTAGCGGACCGGAGTTCCGCTGTGGCGACCACTAACTGGGAAAAGCCGAAAGACACAACAACAACTACAGTGAGTATCCCGTTATATACATTAAAACGTGAAGTTATAGTCAAGGTGATAGCCATCTATGCCACAAAACAGGTCAACCTACACAGTTTAACACTGGCATATGTCTCACATCTTGTTAACCTCACTGTTTTTTGTGCTAGAAGGATAATCCAAATAAAACACAGTGCTTTACAACAGTCAGATTTTTGGGCATGCATAGCAGAATAATGTTCTTACCATATGAGTACTTCAGGTAGGTGAAGATATCACAAGCTTTTTGTCAGAAAAAGTTTAGGGTAAATTCCACTATGGGAGTTGGGGGTTGCTATAATATTTAAAGTGTTTACCTCACATTGTACAGGATTTGATTGTCAGTTTTGGTCACTGTCTGGCTATTTGCTATAAATGCAATAGCAACCTTGATACAACTCAGCATGAGCAGATTTCCTATATAACACCAAGTTCTGCATAATAGTTAAGGTTGTTAACTGACAGATATAAGATATAAGGTTTGATTCTGATCTCTGGTTATTGGCTAGTCTTGAACTTAAGCAGATTTACCTCATTCAGTGGTGGACCTATATTTGTGGGACCCTGAAGCTTGAACTGTTATGGGCCCCCTTCACAACCAGCAACAATAGGGCAACATCCAACAAGGTCCAAAGGGCCTTTCTGCCTTTGCAAGGACCTTGAGGCCCAAATGGCTGAGAATGGGGTATTGGGGTGGAGTCCTTGAAAATGGGCCATAGAGTGAGCCCCTTCCCACCATCAACGAGGTCTGGGTAACTGCAGTTTTCTTTTTTGATGAGCTTGTTCTATGGCAGATCACCACATTTTTTTTAAACATTCAACACAGATTTAGATTAAAATTGCTGTACTGGGTTATCTCACATGTCAAAGTCACTGGTATGAACAACATTTTTTTAGGGTATACACTATAGTTTTCAAGTTATGGTGAATGAAAATTAGGAAAATATTATATACATGTCTAATGCATCATAGAATAAGGAAATAAAACATAGCAAAGACCACAGTTATTATAATCTTTTATTTTAGACACATATGACAATACATACTACATGAAACACATTTTACAAAATACTCTTTTTTTCTGTTCATTCTAGCAAAATATTCACATGCAATTTTTTCATATGAGAGCTTCCTTGTAATGTCATTTTCTAGAGACTATATGCATAAAGAATTTAAGTGCTCTTTGGCCATGGTAGACCAAAATTTGTTCTTTATAAAGGAAAGCTTTGAAAAATCGTGATAGGCATTGCCAAGTACAGCCTAGTGTTGACCTCTACACCCATATGTTTAATTGTCAGATGCACAATATTTGTTGCTGATAGACTGTTTGCAGGTCTTTATTGCCATAGCATTCCCTGTTTCTATGAACAACTTGTGTATCTGTGGAAGATGTTTGAATATGGGAGGGATCCACTATATCACGTATGTCTCTGTAGTCATTTAACTGTGTGCACTGGGCAGATTGCTGTAATGTGGTTGGTTCCTGGAATAACACATACAAATTCCAGATATGTGTGGCCAACTGCTAAACTGAGATTTGGCCTAAGTGTGTGAGCATGCCCAGTTCAGGCTTTCCATGGCATGTTGTCTGACATATGTCTCATTTATCAAAGTGTCCGAGCATGCCCAGTGTGAGCTTTCCATATGTTGAACTCTGCAGCCCACCACATTTGTGGATGAGTGTGAACTTCAACAATATCTCACGTTTATGGTTGTGTGTTGTGTGTCATGTTGTGTAGTTACTGTCCAACTGCTTTGTGTCTGAACACAACAGGGATTATACTCTGCCTGCAGGGTTTGCATGGGATACTTTGCATACAGTTGTCAACATCCTTTCATACTGACCTAACACTGTAGTACCGTATAGTGTACTGGTTCAGTACTTTCACTGTGGTGGACAGTATCCTGGCCTTTAGTCCTATCACTGCTTTACATTTTCATAGTGAGCACAACAGCCTGGTTAGGGGCCAGTTGTGCACATCTGACCATGTTGCATTATGTTCAGATATGAACTACTTAAACCAGGCTTGTCCAACATTGGTAGTGTATTTCACAACATAGCTGTACATTGGCAAACACTAGCGATGTGCCCTAGGCCATTTCTAATGCTAGTCGAAGAGTGTGTTTGTCCTTCGACACACATTGTAAGTGGAGTTTGCCATGACATATGTCATGGTTAGTATACTGTGCCTCCGTCTACCCGTGACATAACAGTGATACCCAGGGTAAACCTACCATCTCCCATCCACTCATCAAGATTCCTCTTGAGGAGAGTCGATGAGTGACTCTCTGGCTAACCTGTACTGGGAGTTTACTCATGAGTGGGGGTGGCTTCTGTGTTATGGATCATTCAGTACAGCTTGTCCTATGTATGTCAGTGCTGGGGTTCAGGTCTCTCATGTGCATAGCTCACTGCCATTCAGATTGTACAAGGTGCAGCATGTTCATTGATTCCAGCTTGGACATGGCTTTATACATCAGGCACAGCTTGCCTCTGGGTGGGCAGTATGGCAGTGTGTGGAGCTGCAGTTTGTTTAATCAGGCAACACATGGCATCTGTTCAAGCTCTTTGATACTCCTGGTGAGGTACTTCTGGGGACTTTACAGTTGATGGAGGTGTCTGCTGAGGTACATCCCACAGGGGCTATTGTAGTCAATTGTAACGCTGATGAAGGATGACTGCAGAGCCACAGTGACCTCCCCTTATCTAGATCTGACAACCTTCATAATAGGTGGGTATATGGTATGTTTCTGTAACCACTACAGCCACATGTTTGTCCAATGCAGGATATCTATAATCTTGTGTCCCCAGGTCTCTCATTGCATGTTAAGTGCTTAATGGGTTAACACCTATGTAGTAATTGGTGGGCACTTACTGTATATCCACAGGGGTTGACTATACACTTTTCTGCAATTAGCTTGCTGACATGGCTATGGCACCAGTTGTCTGTTTCTATGTGGCCCTTTTGTGGGATGCTTGTGTCAGCTGGAGGGTCAGATATGGTGGCCAGTTTGTAGTCCTCTGCAAACATGTTCAGACACAGTCCTTCCATGTTGGCCTGTACCTATGGGACATATATACCAAATGAGGGAGGTCCCAGGACCAAGCCTTGTGGGATGCCAGTTATATCTGGTTTGTAGTCTGACATGGCTGCAGCATGTCTGACCATGTCAGTTCTGTCCTTGGTCTGGTTTGCAACCCGTCTACTGACATAGGGGTTTATATTTAAGCTGGTGAGCCTATCTATAATGAACACGTGGGGTATTGTATGGAAGTCTTTGCAAGGTCCAGCTACGCTGTGTGACCACATTGCCCTCATCAATGACCTTAATGACTGTTTCAAATGAGTCAAACATGTTTATCTTCACTTAAGAAAGCCACACTGGATAGGGTCCGGTGTCAGTAGGTCCCCAATATCTTTATGTCTGTGGTACATGCTGATCCTTTCCATAGCTGTGCAGACCAAGCTTGTCAGGATTCTGGGGTGGTAGTTTGCAGTATCCATTCAGGCAACACCTTTGTTGAGAAGGACCACTGTTGTTGTACACTGCTCTTTGGGTACATATCCTGTGGTAAGGCTGACATTGAGCAGTAGTGTGATTTGGCATTCCATTCTTCTTGGAGTCCATGTTGGACTCAGCCCAGGACACCATCTCATACCATTGCTGCTGTGTGTTTTGCTTTGTAGATGCTGGCTGTTACCTCAGCATCTGCAATGTCAGGGAGCCAGCAGTCTGCTGGGATAGATATTTTGCATTCTGTGGGGGTTGCACTGCACCTGTCAGGTTTTATGTTGGCAATATGTGTGTGTGTTTGGTATGTTGTTTGTAATATTTGAGTGATTCAGAGCATATCTGTGAATTCCCAACAAGGTTCCTACCATCAGTTGAGAAAGCCTTGTGATTATCCTTAGTGTCCTGTACAATTTGTATCTTCATAGGTTCATAGGTTCATACTAGGCTATCCACCCTAGGGCATTTATAAGCCTAGCCAGGGTGTGTGGCGCCACTATGTGAATATTATGGCCATTTATGATTTACTTTACTGTGCCTCTGTCTGGATGACACAGTGAAGACCCCAGTGTACATCTACGATCATCCATCCCCGCAAGATTCCTGTTGAAGAGTGTCAGTGAGGGGCTCTGCCTAACATGGAGTGGGATTCTGTTCCAGGGTGTAGGGAGCCTCTGGGTTATGTATCTGTCCCTCCAGCACATCCTATTTCATTATGTGTTGAGGTTGACATCTCACTCTCACAGCTCCGATGGCTTTGGGTTTTCTGAGGTGGAGCATGTCCATTACTCCTGTGTTGGACATGGCCTTGTACAACAGGCATACAACGCCTCTGTGTAGGCAGTATGTGACTGCATTCAGCTGGGGTGTCTACAGCCAGGCAGCATATGACATATATTTGAGACCCTTTATCCTCTTGGTGAGGTACCTTTGAGGTCTTTCTAAATGCTGCAGGTGTCAGGTAAGGTACATCCCAAATGAGGCATTGTACTAGATTATGGGTCTGATAAGAGAACAGTATAGGGGCACAATGACCTCTGTTGACGTAGATGTTAATCCTTTCATGATGTCCAATATAGACAGTCTTCCTAGCCACATTGGCAATGTGAGTGTCACATAACAGGTTACTGTCCACTTGTGTCCCTAGGTCCCTGATTACTCCTTCCATACATAATGGTTTACCACCTATGTGGTAATTTGTGAGTACCTTGTTTGGTATTTGGTGGGACATTCATACTGCCCAGTGTCTTCAGGACGGCTGGGTGGGGTTCCTCTGTGGTCTGTAGCATGCTACAGACTGTACAGCAGTTTTCCTATGGTTAGGTGCACATGGGTGGTCTCCGATGCTTGTGCATTGTCAGTTACCTGGACGTATGGGTGTCTCTATGCTGAATATGGATACTCCCCTCCTTTCTGTTTTGGTCCAGGTTTTGGGGCCATAGCCACATGATATGAGGTATAACCTGGCAGTGCTGGTGTGCTGTCAGGTCAGGCTTGCAGCAGGTTTCTGTCACTGCATGGACATCGATGTTCTCCATACTGGGAGGGCCTCGAGCATGCAGTTTACATGTCTGGCATTGGGCAGCATTACCCATATATTTCTTTCCACTTATGTTTTCTAGGGTGGTGGGTTAGTCTTTTCAGCCTTGCCTAAAGGCTCTATGGAGGTGGCAAAAGCCTTATCCAATATCCAGACGCCAGGGTAACAGGTGCAAGCCATCCCTGGAACAAGCATGGCTTGTCAAGCATGACATCCCAAGCAGACAGATATTAGATCCCCTTGGAATGACACCAGCAATTGTGCCACTGGTTACAGCTGTTCATACTCTGTTTGTACTGTGGCCCCATTCTTGGTGAGGGATGCTGCTGCAACGGTCAGTGTCATACCGGCCTGGACTACAGAATTGGAGAGCTCATCTATGTCTCTTTTCATGTAGTCCAGGGAGGTACATCTCAGGTCATTCACGCCAGCATGGACAATGACTGCATCATATTTCTACTTGCTTTGGGATGACCTGCGTACTTGTGTTATGTGTTGTAGCAGCTTACTGTACCCTTTCCCTTGTTCAGTCTGGTGAGTGGGACAGCAGTGTGTCTGACTATGGAGTCACCTATTATAACTGTATCAGGCATGTTGTTTCTCCTTCTGGCCTGTGACTGTTTGGCACACCAGCTTTGTATACTATGTGTTGCATGTGCTATGTTTGGAGGTTGTGGTTGCTTGGGTGTCTGCTTTGGAGGCCTCTGTTGGTGTGGTGTGTTTGTAATTAGGGCCTCGGGAATGTTTTCTGTGTTTATGTCTTTGGTTTGCAGTTGTGATAGGTCTATGTAGGACTGGGTTTGTGGTGTGTGTGGTTACCTTCTCCTCCTGACTAGTTTTGGTACTGAGTTGAGGGAGCTCAGCCTCCGGTTTGGATAAATGGTTGCATCTCTCACATATATTTGTATTTCTTGGGGGGAATTGAGGGTTGTCTGTGTACTTGGGGCAGGTGTAACATTGCCTCAGGATTCACAGATTCAACTTGTTGTAGCTGGCCTTAGTGGATTGTATGTGTGGACATATTTTATTGCCATACTACTGATCAGTGATTACTTCCCTTTTTATGTTTGCTGTATCATGTAGTAGCTTCCTCATTCTCTTGCGTGGTTTAGTAATGGCTGGAGTCCAGCATGCCAGATGCCTGTGTGTATGGCATTGTGTCTTGTTTTTATTTGGGATTGCATAATCCAAGCATTCCTGGCAGTGTTCATGGAATGCCTGTATAACAGGTTCTGAGGTGTGGCCCATATTTTGCACCTGCACAGGGCCTTTAATGGATTCCACATCAGTTTGGAGGAGTGCAACTTTTGCTTTACACATGTTTTTCACTGTGGTTTTCTGCCAGGGACTGTGGTCAGGATGTGTATATCCAGTGTGATTACTCTATGGTCTGGTCTTACCAGTGAGGGATACACTTCTCATCTTGCCATCCAGTACCCATGTTGCTGATTATCACATCCAGTATGCTTACCCCTCTTGTGGGAGTGCTACGTTGTTCCTGGGCATTTTGGTTTATGGATTCTAGGAACTTTTCTCCTACAGTGTTGGAGCTAGTATAATGCTCCCAGTCTATGTCTGGGTATTTTCAGTCACCCAATATAATGTGGTTTGGAGGGCTTGATATATTCATGTATTCCAACATAGGCCAGGTGCAGTTCCTGGTGTTAGGACGGTAGTCTGTAGCAGGCTATAAACTGGGAGGCAGTTTTAGCCACTTGACCATGGCTAGTCCATGCTGCTTCTTGTTGTGGTACCAACATGGGGGTGTGGTTATCCTTGACAATTATTGCCAGTCACCCTCCTTTTTAGCTTGTTCTATGTTTTGAGGGCTGTACAGCACAGTGTGAGGGTGTAACCTGGTAGTGTTAGGGGTGCTGTTGAGCCTTGACCCAGTTTTCTGTTACAGGACAGATATCCCAGCATTTATTCTCCATACTGGTGAGTTTAGACTGCATGCATCTTGCTGTTTAGACTTCTGGCATTTGAGTAGCATTGCATCTAGGTTCTTACCCCTTGTGATACCTATGAAGGTGGGTTTGTGTTTTGAGCACTTACCTGTGGGGCATGCTGTAGGTAACAACAGCATTTGCCAGTATCCATAAGGCATGGACTGATGGGTACGCCACCCCTAGCAGGTGGAGCATCATGTCTGTACTCAACCTCATCTGAGCTGGCACACATTGGATCCCTTTATTACTGCAATACTTCAGCCAATTATTGCAGTGGTGCATCTCATCGTCATATTGTGGCATCATGCTTGGTGAGGGTGGGATGTTAGTCAGGTCTTCAAGTGTGCATATACTACATGGTGTTACATTGCTTAACACATGGCATTCATGCCTCAGGTGGTGCTGCAGGGCTGCCTCTGTCGGATGCACATATTACACTCCCTGTACATGTTTGAGAGCAGGTTATGTCATTTTAGGCATCCATGTTATTATATGAGTGAGTCAGAGAGGGGTATCATTCCCAGGGTTCCTACTGAGCCAGTGTATGTGCTATGCATTGCCTCTTTGCCAAGGCCAGGGCATACTGGGCACCTCCTTCTGCCTACTGGGGCAGGCTCAGGTTGTTCCTCCTCTGAGTCACGCTCTGCCTGTGATGGCCTTGGCAATGGTGGGGGGCTGTTTGGCCCAGCCCTATGCTGGTCCTGCTGCAGCTGTTTTCGCAAGATCATATTATGTAGCATAGCACATACCATGACAATTTGGGTACATGTAGTTGAGTACTGCAAGGCTCCACCAGATGTGTCCAGACACCAGAACCGTGACTTGAGCAGCCCAAACACACGCTCTATTACATTACGTGTTTGTGCGTGTGCCTCATTATGGCGTTCCTGTTCAGGTGTGTGTGCGTTTCTGATGGGTGTCATCAGGGCTCCAGTGCATAACCTGCATCCCCACTAAGTGTCCATGGGATGTCCCCATTGGCAAATGTCAGGTACAGCTGCGTCAAATGCCAGATATGGGAATCATGGTAGCTCCCAGGGCAGCCAGCACACACATTCATTATTATGCCCTGGGCATCACACACGACCTGGCAGTTGATGGAGCGGAAGCCCTTGCGGTTAATGTAGGCCCTACCTCACCTGGTGCTTTGATGCATATGTGCGTAGTCTATTGCACCCACTACCTCAGGGTATTCTGCTATTTGCTGGAAGAGATGCATATTGCTGGCCAATACCTCATGGGCATTGGGGAAATATACATGATCACTGACATGTGCTGACATGGCATCCAGGAACTGGTGCTGTACCCTGGAGGCTGATGCCTGTGATATCCCCATCATATCACCAGTTGGTCTCTGGAAGGTACCTGTATTCTTCTTATGCCAACACATACCTTGGTTTCCACTGGGATGGGTTCCCCTCTGTTGGTTCTGTGTGTGAGGCTGGCCTGCACAGACAATTTGCTGCAGGAGGTCTCTGTCCACTCTATCTACTATCTCCAGCTCATGTAACCCATGGTAGGTGACCCTGGGCCTGTACACTCTTCTCCGTCTCACTGTGGGTTGTCTGGCACCATCTGCATTGTCACCACCCTCAGTAGCAAGTATGTCTCTTCAGCTATGGCAGCCTATTTCTGCTCTGAGTTCAGCTTTTTCAGTTTTCACTTCTAATAGCTTACTCTTGTCTTGCAGTGTCTCTTGAGAGAAACATCCTGCACTGCTGTTTGCAGAGTTTTAAGTGCTTGGCTGAGCTACTGTTCTGCCTGCCTGTTATTGCTTCTAATTGCAATGCTCCAGCAGTATTCCTAGCTTCCTACTAATTCTGTTGCTGTTTCTGTTTCCTCAGGGGAGGTGCATATAGAAACACGCGTGGCTTGTGTGCTTTGGTTACAATCATCTTATTTGGTTTAAAAGCGCAAACAGTATTACAAGTCTGCCAACAGGCTCTCATGCTCAGTCTGCACGCACTGTACAGTCTTACAGTCTGCGCTCTTGCTCGGCATGCCTACGCGCAGCAGACTTTGGTGTAAGCAACAGTGTACACCTTCCATTTCTTGACTTTCCCATGCTTGTTGTGGCATTCCTCTTCCATGATATGTGTCTGACATCTGTCATGTAACACTACTGCATTTTCTGCCTGTGATGTCACCTATCTCCTTTCATGTATCAGAATGTGCTCATTTGCTATGTGACAGTGGAATTCAGTATCCTCTTTTACATCAGATTGCCTACTAATGCTTAGTTACATATCTTAGACTCAGCTTCCCCTTAGCTACGGTGGCCATGTTGTTTTGGTCTGCTGGTCCTTTGATCCATGTATTGCATAAAACCCACATTTGTGGGTTTATAACCTTCATTTTATGTTATTTTTGTTTGCTTGGCATGGCTATCACCGAAAAAAAATATTTATTTTCATATTTGCATCGTTTTGCCAATGGCCACATATTTGGCCATTTGTTGCATATGCACCCTTTATTTCGAGCTGACATGGTTCCGTTGTGGTTTAGGTTGTCAATTGAGTACATTTCTGCGCTAAAACGGTCTTACACAGGCTGCTTTGGCTTGTGGATCGCTAATCTACCTCATTTGCATGCCTTTGGGAGGGTGGTAATATCCACTCTGTGAGGCGTTTTTCTTCTGGACTTTAGGGCTGTTCCTGGATTGCAGTCTTACACTCTTACTTTTCAAGTCTACATCTGCATTGGGTAGGTTAGGTTAGGTTAGATTTTAGAGTTAGAGTTATGGCAGAATGTGGACAAAGTATTCAAAGTAAAATATACAATATTGACACAACTCACATTTGATTTTATGAATGTAAACTACAACCACTAAATTACTATTGGTGAAACAACATACTGTGCATACAGTAAAATAACAATAAACAAATATAATAAATAATATATGGTAATATACATACACATATAGCTATAGAGTAATATTATTTAGAGATAATATACTAATATCTTAACATGGGGATATTGCCTAATATCCCCTCACTAGATATCTACACAAATAAATAGCATATACATATACTCAAAAACAACCACATGGATCTTTTGTGTCACTGTGAGTGTGATACCACATCACAAAAATTCAAAAATGGTCTATTGGACATTGCATGGATCATGCAATCCCAAATATTAGTCATCTATATCTGGTAAAAAATAACATAAGGAACTCTGAGGAGAGCAAATTATGAAATATAAATATACGTTTGGTAAACATCATAAGGGACTGTCCAAGGCATTGTGATGCCTTCTAGCTATATTACAGCAGATATGTACCTCACATTTGAACAGCTGGAGAAAAAATACCTCACCAAAGAGGAAAACTCCAACATTATGTTTCACCAGATAAAGAAACTTCAGCTCTATTCAGTAGCATACACTGTCAAGGTGACCTGCCTGTATAACTGTCCAAAGGATCATGGACAGCTATAAAATAAACCATAGCCACAGAATATTAAACCTACTTATGAATGGCATGCTAGGATAGATTCATAGGCTTCCCATGCTACAAATCCAGTTTGATTCAGAGCTCATGACCCTCTTCAAGAGAAATCTTGATGAGTGGATGGAGATCATAAACAGACATCTGTGTCACTGCTACAGACACAGTAAACTAATTCTATTTATAAGGGGACCTTCATTGTTATACTGCAGAGGCACTATTCTAAAACAGTACAGAGCCATTTCATGAGGGCAAAGCACATCACTATGGCTAGGCCTTACAAATGCCCCAGGCAGATAGCCTAACACTATAAACTATAAACTATGATTGATTAATGAAAATAAAATACATAAAGTTAAAGCTGACTAATAACAAACAGTCAATTACAGCAATTTGTTACAGCTCTTTTCCTTTATTCTTTATCAAATATATATTTTACAAACATGCTGTCCCAAAATTTAAAACAATTGATTCATAAAAATAAATATTGAATAGAAAAAATGGTGACTTAAACAATAGTTATATAAAAACTCAAAGGTAGCATGAAGGACAGAAGATGCCATGAGGAAAAATACAGGGAAACTATTGTAAAAACTACCTCTGACATACCCATGTGAAATTATGAACATCACAAAGATTCTACACTAGAAATATGTAAATGTGCCATCTCTTCAGACCATGATTAAGTAAAATATCCTCATTTGGATGTGATCACATCAGATCAAAATATCCTCACCATCAACATGTCACTGAGAAGATGACAGTTTTGAGTATTCAGATGCAACATGCTCAGATGATTCAATTAAGAGCACACAGAGACCACAGTCAATCTCTGCTCACCCTCTTTCTCAGACCCTGGTAAGACTCCACACTTCAGCTATGAAGTTAGATCTCAGCTGGTGAAGCCAAGACCTCAACATCATCTCTGTCAATTAGTGCTTATGTCCTGCTCAAGTAACTGACAAACACACACACACACACACACACACACACACACACACACACACACACACACACTGACACAGACACACACACATTTTACTACACACACACACTCTTTGAGGTTTGATTATACACACACACACACACACACACACACACACACACACACAATCTTTGAGGTTTGATTTATACATACACAGAAACACTCTTGAGGTTTGATTTATAAAAAAAAACACACACACACACACATGGGAAAAGCTGGCACAATTCTAAGTATATTGCAGACTATAAATATTATATGCCACTAGCAAACTCCTTATCAGCTACACAAGGGCCTTAACAAAGGGTATCCAATCTTACTGTAATATTGCTATTTAAACAATGGTAGTTTGACAAAGAACAAGGCTATTGGAGTGCTACAGTGTCACCAAATAAAATATGCAAACTCTCAAAACTTAAATATCCTCTACAAAGATCAGCCACAATGAAAGCTTTAAATATATTTAATAATAAATAATAAAGGAAAATACTCAGTATATAATCATGACATCAGATTTCAAATTCATAGCTATTTAAAACAACATGGCAGGACAGTCTCAAATAAATAAAGAAAAATATCAAACTAAACTTTGCTATATTCCTGACTATATCTAAGAGAATTATACATGTAGAAATGTATTTCATCAGAGCAAGGTAGATGTGGTGAATGATCTTCTAGTTTTCAGATAAAAGACAGAATACAGTGCTGTGCTCACTAACAGATTTCTCAAATTAATATCTCAAATATTACTGCTGGGATAGCTTGTAGGATGACATATTATCATCAGATTCCTAGTTCCCACAAAACCTCATTTATGGCAGCTGGTAGCATTTAGCTCTACCTGTGAAAATACATACACACAGACACAGATACAAACACACACAAAAGTTGCACTTTCACATTTCAAAACTAGTTTCTTTATAAGGACAATGCAGAAAACACACTACAGACATTATGTCTCCTGCACACACACACACACATACCACTTTTTACACACACATAAAGTAACACATTGTTATTTTTTTGAGTTTGTGGTCTGAAGTTAACACTCCACACACACACACACACACACACACACACACATTTAAACAGTTACAATA
The DNA here is from genome assembly GCF_019279795.1 of Protopterus annectens. NCBI lineage: Eukaryota > Metazoa > Chordata > Ceratodontiformes > Protopteridae > Protopterus > Protopterus annectens. Next base: position 559,316,686 of record NC_056728.1, on the reverse strand, counting down.
GTGCATGTATGTTTCTGTTCTCTATAATGCACACTGCTTACATTTTAAGCAGCACTTTACAAAATATTACTGTACACACTGTACAGACCATCTTATATGTAAATAATTCTGCATTTTAACACAAATATATTATATAAATCATATTGATGTTCTCAAATGACATATAATTATTTACAAAATTCAGATAGGTGCTGGCAGTATCTCCCTTTGTCACATAAACAGAAATATCTCAGTAAAATATAGGAACTGGAGCACTAGCTGCCAGCTAACAAAGAGCAGAAATATACACAAACATTTCATATTCCATACTAACTATAGGTTCATATTTATAGGTCTAGGCTATCAGAGAAATAAGCCTAATACAAGATTTGGCTTCCACCCAAGAAGTTAATTTCTGTTTTCAGCAGAGACAAAATGATCAGGGTTTTATTTCTATTTCATCCACTCATCAGATTTTTCTTGAAGGTGCTAATGAGAACACTTGACATAGATGGGTAGCTTGTTCCAGAGTATAAATCTCTGCACAGAATCTATCCCTCCACATTATGTTTATTGTGGTGACATTTAGGTCCCTAGATGTGTAGCTCAGAGAAGTTGGGATTTCTTTAGGTATAGCATGTCCAAAACTCTAGTTTAACATAGCTTTATATATTAGGCAGAGATCTCCTAGTAGGCATAACTGAACAGAGTAAGCTGAGTTTTTGGCATAGTCAGTGTAAGTAATTAACTAGCTAGATAAATTTTAGATAATTCTGTCATCTGTAAATATTAATTAAACACAGGCTGTCTTAAATGGTAAAAATAGTGTTACAGGTGGAACTAAAAATGTAAGAGTGCCTTCTACTGACCAAGTAAGCATATTTAGACACTTTGATCTAAATTACCAGACATCTAGATAAAAACATTTTTCTATTGTTTTAACAAAAGTTATTATATAAACATGCAAATGTGAGCTCTGTTCTGCAAGATAACAAAAGGAGATGTTAAGAATATAAATGTAGTTTCTGTTGTCTAGCTCAGAATAGAAGAATATAATAGGAACTGGAATGTGATTTAGAAACAGAAGAATCAGAGATTATTAACATTTTGTCTTCCATCCAACTCATCACCACTCTGCCTGTTTCTATATGTAAGTTTATCTTAGACTTGTGCCCTAGAAATAACTAGAAACTAGAAAGATTAACTGTGTTTTTTCTGTCAGTGTACTTGTTTTTAAATATTTCTCACTGATCTGAACTCTTGACATTTGTAGTAAGAAGTATTGTCTTGTGTTTTCATTATTTATTATTAAATATTTTAAAACCTTTCAACTGTGGCTGTTTGTGTAGATAAGTTAAGCTCTAAGTACATTGCATGTATATGAGATCCTGTATCAAGTCCTCTAATAAGCTGATTGTTTTTTATATGTACCAATTGGATAATAATATTGCACATTAATTGGACACCTTTTGGACCTTTGGTAGATGATAAATATTACAGGTGGTGGCAGTATTTCTAATATAGTCTGGTAAAACACAGCTGGAGAACCCTGTCTAGGAGTGTTTGTGTGGAGATAAAACTCTTATCTTAGAAATGTGTGTGTGTGTCAGCTACTTGACATAGTTACAAAAGGGTGCTGTAGTTTAGCTTTCCAGCTGTGACTGAACCCTGTGGTACTCCATGTCACTGGTTTGAAGTCAGATTTGGGTCTGCATTTACAGTGTGGGTTCTGTCAGTGAGCCAGTTGCATCTTGTAATGTAATTTACACCTAGTTTAATGAGTTTAGCTATAATTCCAGAATGGGGATGGTGTTGAAAATTAGAGGTCAAGATAGGCTGTGAACCATACCCTCATTTCAACTTTGTGACTGCCTCAAAGAAGGCAATCAGGTTCAACATAATCTGTCTTTCAGAACCCAAACTGGTGGGATCAAGTTTGGAGGTTACCAATGTCTTTGTTTATAGTTCCATGATGATACGGTCCATGGCCTTGCAGACCAGGCTTCAAGCTAATAAGATAGTTCCAGGATCAGTGGTACTTTTCTGGAGTGGGATAACTGCTCCATTCAGTGGGCACAAAGCCTGACACGAGACTATAATTGAACATGGTGCTTAGGTGGAGCCAGTTCGTTCTAAAGTTCATGTAAAATGCAGCCTGGGATGTTGTCAGTTCCATGGATGCTGTGATTTTGGTTTTAGAGGTGCAGATTTTACCTGCATAGATGTGATTACAGGGACTCTGCATTCTTCCTGTATAGATATGGGCCCTTTAAGGGGTGAGAGTAAAGTTATCACTGAACCTATCTGCCAGGATGTTGGCAATATCAGTTGGTTCTGTAATTTTTTGCCATTTACTAGTAGATTTGGTGCCATTGAGATTCTTGACATAGCTATAGAATGCTTTGTGGTTGCCCTTAGAATCAGTGCAATTTGTTTTCAGCTAACTTTGGAGGATCTTATAGGGATCTCAGCTTACTGAGGCTGACCACTCCACTCATGGGATTTCTCTCTTTTGCACAGTTTCTTCCTTCTGTTATAGAGTTTGTTTATGGCAGACCAGACTGGCTTCCTTTTTGGAGGATAGCGTCTTGGTTCTGTTTGGGATAGCATCCATGCCCTCATGGAAATGCTCGAGGCATCTGTGCAGGATTCAGCAAACTGTATTGTCCATCTGCATGGGTGTCAGGAAGTTAGTTCTGTCTTAAGCATGAAGTTGGCTTTGGAGAAATTTTACCGTGGTTTCCTTAATGGTGGGTGGAGGTGGGATGCAGATATCTAGGGTGATTAGCTTATGTGGATGTGACCAATAAGGAGTTGACTTCAGGTGTGGAACACCTGTCACTCATGTTGGTAATGATTAGGTCTAGGATATTTAATATTTCCACACTAGCCAAAAAGCACTGAACTGAAAATGAAAAGAAAAATACCGATGCCGGTAAAACAGTTTGTTTAATACTCCACACAGGCTTTTTGGTTGTTCAAATTAACAATCAGAGGTTTAAATATACCTCATGTTAATCCTCAGCAAATCAAAACTTCGTTCATTAGATTATCACATTTAAAGACACACTGCATAAACTCACAGTCTTACTTAAGTGCTTCTGACCTTTATAAAATTTGGTTCCTTAATTTCAAAATGGCTTTATAGAAATAAAATCATTTAAATCAGGCCTTCATGGCATTCAAACTGCAACTACTACTTTGACTCTTAGCTTAACCACACTTTTATCCCTCATTCCCTCACCATAACTCAGTCAATATCACTCCTTAGCTTCCAATCACACTTACCATCTCATTCACTAATGGAGTATTAAACAGACTGTTTTACCAGTTTCTGTATTTTTATTTTTATTTTCAGGTCTAGGATATTGTTGCTGGTGGGTGAATAAGTTGATCAGGGCATTGGAATTTATGAATTCCAAAGTGCAAACAAGCAGTTGGTACATGAGTAGTTTTCCCAATTAATGGTGGGTAGTTGAAATCACCCATTATTAGGGTGTTTGGTAGAACCTAATATTTTCCAGTATATCAAGAAAGAGGAAATCCTGGGGCATGGTGGGATCTGTAGCAAGCTACAATTTGGATTACAGTTTTGCCAAAAGTTAATTACACTTGGATAACCTGGATGCATTATGCTGTATAGCCTGGAAGTGTGGATTTCCTTAATGAATATGGACACACCTCCACCTTTGGTGCTCTGGTCCAGGTTACATGGCCAAAAGTGGTGTATATATATATATATATATATATATATATATATAAGGTTATAGCCTGGTAATGCAGGGTGCTCTCTAGAGCCTTGAACCAGGTCTCAGTCACTGCTCAGATATCGATATTTCTCCATTTTAAGGAGTGCCTCGGTAGTGTGTTTTGAGATTTAGACTTCTAGCATTGAATAGCATTACCCTCAGTTTTCTTGCCTGTTATATTTGTCATTTAAACCTTGCCTAAAAAGGCACTATAGGGACGGCAAGAGCCTTAGCCAGTATCTGAATCCAGGGTGACAGGTGCAGGCCATCTCAATACATCCTTAGTCTGTACCATGTCATCCCAGGCAGACAGATACTGGATCACCTTAGAATGCACCAGAAGCTTAGCCAATTGTTGAAGTTAATCATTTTGTCTTGTACTGTGGTATCATTCTGAGCGATGGCAAGATGCTACTCAGGGCTAGGGTCATACCTGCCTGGGCTACAAGATTGGAAGCTCTTCCATGTCTCTTTTGATGTAGTCCAGGGAGGTAGTTCTCAGGTCATTCTCACCAACATGGACAATGACAGAGTCATATTTGTACTTGTTGTGGAGTGACCTGACTGTATGGGTTATGTGGCAGATCCTGGCATCTGACAGGCAGCTGACAGTAACCTTCTCCTTGTTTAGCCTGGTGAGTGGGACATCAGTGTGACTATAAGCGTCACCTATGACAAATGTGTTGGGTACAATAGTTTGCCTTATGGGCTGTGGTTTATTGGCACACTGAGTCTGTAGTCTATGTGTCATTTGAGTTGTGTTGGGGTGGAGGTTGCTTGCGTTTCTGCTTTGGAAGTCTCTGTTGTGAGCAGATTATTATTGAGAGGCTCTGTGAATGTTTTTGTGTTTATGTGTGGATTTTGGTGGTGTAGGTTTAGTGGACTATATGATGAGTGTGTGTGTAAGTGTTTACCTTCTCCTCTTGACTGTCAAGTACAGTCTTGGTTGGAGAGAGCTTTACCTCCAGTTTTGCTAGATAAGTGCATCTCTCACAGGTTGTGGTGTTGGTGGTAGGAGAGGGTTGTCTGTGTACATGAGGCAATTGCTACATTGTCTCAAGATGCCCAGATTCATCGGATAGGCAGGAGAGAACACTGAAGCTGACCCTTGGACATGCCTGAATAAAAACTACTTTACTCTAGACAAGTGAGGAAAGAGTAGTATAAGAGCTGTTTTCTCTAAGCAAGTGAGGAAAGTAAGTACAAAAACTGCTTTCCTCTAAAGAGGAAGGTTAAGTACTGTAGTAATTTGTAGATTATTTAAGCTAACAAGTTCTGAACAAGTGCTCAGCATGAATAAGCAAATTCAAGTGCTAAAACTAAGAATCTACCTGGATGTTGTGGTATAGGCTACCTAGTGCTTACCACTCACTGATAAGCTAGAAGGCTTCCTCCAACACTGAAAGGCTTGGGGGCTCAAACATGCAAGCAGTCCTGGATACAGCAAATCTGTATCTGGACTAGACTAGTTACAGGAAAGGTGGGAAACAAGCCCAAACAAAGGCTTTTAAACCAGAAGGTTGAAAGAGAGGGAAGAAACTGCCCAAATGGCCAATAAACTACAATTTTTGGGCCAGAAACCAGTCTTGTGCTAGATAGGCTACCTAGTGCTTACCACTCACACAGATAAGCTAGAAGCATTCCCTCCAACACTGAAAGGCTTGGGGGGTCAGAAGCTTACAAACAGTCCTGGATACAGCAAATCTGTATCTGAACTAGACTAGTTACAGGAAAGGTGGGAAACTAGTGCAAACATGGTCTTTTAAACCAGAAAGTTGAAAGAGATGGAAAAACTGCCCAAACGGCCAATAAACTATAATTTCTGGGCCAGAAACCACTTTTGTGCTAGATAGGCTACCTAGTGCTTACCACTCCCACTGATAAGCTAGAAGGCTTCCCTCCAACACAGAAAGGCTTGGGGGGCTCTAAATCATACAAACAGTCCTGGATACAGCAAATCTGTATCGGGACTAGTTTAGTTACAGGAAAGATGGAAAACAAGCAAATGCGGGCTTTTAAACCAGTAAGTTTAAAGAGATTGAAAACTGCCAAATGGCCAATAAACTACAATTTCTGGGCCAGAAACCACTCTTGTGGTAGATAGGCTACCTAGTTTTACCACTCCCACTGATAAGCTAGAAAGCATCCCTCCAGCACAGAAAGGCTTGGGGCTCAGAAGCTTACAAACAGTCCTGAATACAGCAAATCTGTATCTGGACTAGACTAGTTACAGGAAAGGTGGGAAACAAGCGCAAAGACTTTTAAACCATAAAGTTGAAAGAGATGGAAAAACTGCCCAGAGCAGTGGAGCACGCTTATAAGCACACCTTGCCCTGTACATCTTTAACACTAGACACTAACAAAAATGTAATCAAAAACTTACCAAAAATAAAGAAAAATAAACTTTGGAGGAAAAAAAGTATTGATTCATTCTCTACTAGAGAGGAAGTTGGGAGAAGGTCACTGGAGGGGGCTTGTTAGGATAAATAGGTGAAAATCTGATTTTTCGTGTTAAAATGCACAAACAAGATGAGCGCAGTCTTAATTGAGAATTCAGATGTGTTTTTATGGTTCCGATTGGCTCTAGCCTAACTGCTGAGGCTGAACTGTAGAACTATTAAGCCATGCACCAAAAAGGATTTGAGGATCCAACTGCCAAAATGTAGATTCTAGCGAGCTCAATGAGCCCATATAGCTGGGGGTTTGGACACTGCAAATCCCCAAGTAAATTTTGAAATTTGACCAATTACAAAGGCATTTTCAGGCCATATAAAATTTGTATTAGAGCATATTCTAACTTGGAATTTCTAAGGTCAGTATTAAGTGTGTAACCTCTTTGGCTTATGATTCTATCACTAAAATAGCCTTATTTATTTATTTATTTATTTATTTAAGTTTGATGACTGGGGAAGTCCACTGAGCCAAGAAGAGCCCATTTTTAGTGGACGGCTGGAGAGAAAAGCTCCACAGTAATTGCAAGTTACATTTCACGTTACATAAAAACATAGTTCATATAACTAATTAAACATTTACAAATAAGCTCCATGAAATTTGCAATTGGCTTGTCACAATGTTACAAAAATGAAAGACATAATTTAATACAGCAATTTCAACATTTACATAAAGTGAATATTGTTATAAACTCAATTATAGGTTTAACATTTCAAAATATATAGCTACTAGCCATTAGTAGGTTAGGAAAATATTATGCATGGAAAGGGTAATAGTATATTTGAGATTGGAGAGTATAGTACAATAGATATTAGACAGAAAATTAGTTTTTTAGGGAGGGATTGTTTTGAGATGAAGGAATATTAGTAGCTGGATGGTCAGTGCAAGGTGGATTGAGGAGGGGAAGGGTTTAAGTTGGAGCATGGCAAGGGCATTCCCATTTGGAAGAAAGATGAGAGAGATTTGAAATTTGTGTTAGGTAGGTTGTGTAGCTGTGTGGGGAGAGAATTCCACTGTTTAACTAAGGAGTGGGATAGCAGTAGATGGCCTGGAGGTTGTGCAAGTTTGTGGACCTGAAGGAGATTTTGGTTTTGGGTCTGAGTGAGTGGGAATGTAAGGTTTTAAGGAAGCAGTGAGAGCTGGGCAGTTGGCAGGTTTAAAGATGAGCTTGTGGGTAATGGTGAGTTGTAGGTAATTGAGTGGGTAGTTCAAGCTAGTTGAGGGTGAGGAGGGAGTGGCAGTGGTGGGATGAGTTTTGAATTGGTTGCAAATTTGAAGATCTTGTGGTAGAAGGATTCAAGTTTGGGCGAAGAAACTAAGATGGAGATTGGTGAAAAGAGGGCACCATACATAAGGGAGGGAGTAGGAAGGTGGATGCAAGAAGCTTAGGAAGTGGTTGTGTCTGTAGAGGAGACCTGGGTGTCAAATTTTAGTTCTTCATCAATAATGATGCCAAGAAGCTTGGTACTGGGAACGATTTCAAGGAGGGTGTTGTTTTGACTTTGTATGATGAATGTGGATTTGTCAATGATGGATTTTTGGTAAAAAACATTAGTTTGGTTTTATTTGCATTTAGTGCCAGATGGTTAGACTGCATCCAGGTTTCTGTTTTGGAGAAGGCTAGTTCTGTTTTTGCTAGGAGCTCGGAGGTGGAAAAGGCTGAGCAGATGATTGTTGAGTCATCTGCATATTGAATGATAGAGGAGTCTGGGATGGATTGGTGAAAGTTGTTAATGAATAGGTTAAAGAGAAGAGGGCCAAGAACAGAACCTTGTGAGACACCTGTCAGTGTGGGAAGGAAGGAAGGGGGATGTGGAAGTTTTTCATTGGACAGCTTGTTGGCGGTTGAACAAGTAGCTAGAAAACCAGGCGATGGTGGTGAGAGAGAGATATATGGTGGAGAGTTGGGATATAAGTAAGTTATGTGAGATGGTGTCAAAGGCCTTTGACAGATCTAGGAATAGTGTGGATACGAACTTGCCTGAGTCACGTTCGAGGTTTATGGTTTCAAGAAAGGAAAGAAGAGCAGTTATGATGCTGTGGCCAGGGCGGAAGCCATGTTGTGTAGGGGAGAGGAGATTGTTTAGTGTTAGGTGTGCTATGAGTTGTGCTTGTATTGTTTTCTCTAGTATTTTAGAAAGAGGGGAAAGGATGGCAATAGGCCTGAAGTTGGTGGTATCAGTATTTTTGCCACCTTTGTGGAGGGGGATGATGTAAGCATGGCACCAGACAGAAGGGGTGTATGATTCTTGTAGGGATCTATTTATAAGTGTAGAGATAGGATAGGCAATGCTGTCTGCAGATTTTTTGAGGAAGGTGGGTGGAAGGTTATCAGGTGCATTGCCACAGGGTTTGAGTTTGAGGAGAATTATTTGTATAGTGCTTGTGGGGATGGGCTTGAGGAGAAGGATGTGGAGGAAGGTTGATTACTGGAGTGGTGGTTGGAGGGAGTGGTGGTAGAGGAGGGGGTGGGAAGGAAGCTGATAGTTTAACTATGCAGTCTATGAAGAATGAGTTGAACTGGCTGGGTGTTTCAAGGTTGGAGAGGTTGGGGTCTGGGCAGGGGTTTTCTTTGTTGCCAGGATGCAGCATGGATGAGTCCCAGAATTTTTTGGGATTTGTTGAGTGCAAGGACTGGAGTTTGGAGTAGTGGGCTTTGCAGTCTTTAGTTATTAGGTTTTTTGCGGCGTTTCATAGTTGCTTATACTCTAGGAGGGTGTTAGAGTTTTTACATTTGTGATATTGTTTCCATTTTTTGTCCCTTTGGTGCAAGGCTAGTTTAGTATATTTTGATAACCATGGGCAGGGATTGGTTTTGATGTGCTTGGTTCAAGGGAGGGCTTGCTGATTGAGAAGGGTTAGGAATGAGTGGTTAAAGTAGGAAATGGCATCATCTAGAGGATGGGTTTTAGAGGGGACCATTCAGTATGCTTTAAGCATTTGGAGAAAGTTAGAGGGTTGAAGGAAGAGAGGTTGGAGGTTTGGATGTAGTGGTGTTGTTTATGCAGTGGACATGGTCGGTGAAGACTGGTAGGTGACTGCTGAGAGGATCAGGTAATGTTTTGGCTTTGGTGATAAGGTTTGGATGAGTTGTCAGGATCCAGTCAATGATGGTACCAGGGGTACCATCTTTATCTGGTTGGAGATTGTATTAGTTCGGAGAAGTTGTACAGGTTGATTGTGTGGGATGGGGCTTCAGAGTTAATAGTGTTCCAGTTGATTTTGGTATCACTGAGTATATAGGTTTCATTTTTTATATTGGAGGAGAAGCAGGACAGGATGTTTTCAAGAGTTTTGATATTATTACCAGGGGGAATATAGAGGGCAGTGATACATATGGACTTGTGGTTGTTTATTTTTAGTAAACCTATTATAACTTTAGCGTTGGTATTTTATTGGAGTAGGGAATTATGGTATGGGAGGAGGGGTAGATTGTTGCTACTCCACCTCCTTTGTTGTGGGCTCTGTCATTGTGAATGATTTAGAAACCTGGTGGTAGGATTTCGCTATCTTTTATATAGGTTTTCAGCCAGGTTTCAGAAATGGCAGTAATGTCGGGGTGGTTATGGGAGAGCCAGGCATGGAGGTTAGGGATTTTCTTTTTAGGTTTTGTGCATTAAGTGTTGTGTGGCGAATGGACTTTGAGTTTGTGGGTTGAGTGGGGGGCTTGGTGAGATTGATTTTATAGATGATTACAGGGTTGGGGTGGATGCCGCCAGCTAGTGAGAGAGAGATGTAGTGGAGTAGAAGAGTGAAGCAATGTGTTGGACAAGGGTAGCCTTATTTTAATAACAAACACTTAAAATAAGTCCATCACATTTGCTGAAAAATTCACTCATTAAACAAAGGTGCTTCAGGGGCCCTCCAGCATTAGGGGCCCTGAAGCTTAAGCTTCATTAGTTTCATAGTAGATCTGCCATTGACCGCATTTATTGTAATTACCATTCCATGTCACCACTAATACTAAATTAGGATGTACAGGACAATTATGGTTAACAAAATACAAAAAAAAAGTGTTGTGATGCACTTAGAACATCACTACAGGTGAAGCATGCACAACTGAATACATATATATGCTTTCCTGTAGTCTGTATTCAAGCAGAATTTTACTTATCTTTACACTTGGTACAGCATAGTGTCTCTCAGGTGCACACTTATCATTTACTAACATAGTACAATATGTGGCACACAGACACCACTGTCTTACACACACACAAACCTATGAACATTAATACTGAGCAGAGTAATCACAAAGACCAATGGTCAGGGCTGTACTTCATTTGACTAGCAAATCATATGCTGTAATGCTATACAACATGAAACAGCAAAAAAAATAACATTGGTAGCATTATTATTTCAAACAACAAAAACAAGAAACAAACAGTAAAAATAAGGTATTAATTTAAAAGCTGAAAAATAAAGCATACATTTCAAATTTAGAATTCTAGTTTGTGGATATTGCCTTCCTCTGAAAGCATTCTGTATTCTCAAGTACCTTCCTTTGACAATGCTACTAGTGAATGAATTTGTCCTGGCACTGGCTTCCAGTTCTCCTTAAGATACATCTTGCCAAAAGCAGTTCTGACTTCTTCAAAGATTATATTTCTATTGTTCTATCGCCTTAATGGCTGAACCATACAACCAAGCAAAATTATGCAGCCCAATTTGATAGACTCTGTAGTGGCCTATGTTTGACTTACAGATGCTGACTTTCCTTTCCTACAGTTAGGATTATGCCAAAATATTTGGTTCATGCTGGATACGTGTGCCTGAAATGACATCTTCCCTAAACTCATGTATATATTATGGCAGATATGAGAACTACTTAATATCACCCCAGAAATGTGCTGGGTAGCACTATGAAATATTATTTCTCTAAATATTGAAAAATAATACAAAATCAAGGGCACATCATGAGCATATTACTATAAGCATCTGCAAAGTATATATTACTACAATCATATTTCTAAAGTATCGTATTATTTTGGAAAACGCTATAAGATTATAGGACTTTTTGCAGACCTAACATTTGGTATCCTAGGAAAGTGTCAGTAGCTCTGAGTGGCACCTTGAGTACTTTGATTTCTTCTGTGTTCCATTATACAATACTTTGTAAAGTACTTACTTCATATGCTCATAGGTACTCAATAAGCTATTGATTTGTAACCTTACATTCCCATGGTAGTTTTAGCCATCGTATTTTGCATACAAATAACCTAGAGACTAGCCAAATATATGGAACACTTACATGTTTCCCCTGTTCTTGAGGGACAGGGTGCTAAACAAGGGATTTGATTACCCATCCATTCATTCAAATTGCATTTGAATAAAGTAAAAGAAGCAGTCAGCTTTGTACAGATTTGAAGACGGTTCCATAGATGTGGCATTATCTGTGATACAAACCTGTCCTTCCAACATTACCATTCATTCATTCTTCATACCAACTCATACATGGTTCAAGGTGTGGTATTTTAAACCAGCATTCCCAGGTGAATGCAGGAAGATTTTGAGGCAAAGATCAATGATTTTGAATAAATATTTTTCTTTTAATAGTTACAAGCTAGAACTTTGCTCAAGCTTAATTCCATTTAGGAGTGCCTTGGGCAGGATATATTAAGGCATTCTCACAGCATAAGAATAACTGTGCAATACAGGCAATGAACTGAGGCTGTAGAGTTGCCATTTAAAATATTCCACTAGCACACAGTATTTCCTCTCTCTTGTTCCTACTATACCATCCTTTCTAGTTATTGTTAGAAACAATGGGAGTCTCCCTTTATGCTAAGCTCTAAAAAGACATTGTCATTATCATCAGTAAAATCATGTTTATGAAGATGCAATGCACTTTACAAGAATGTACCTATCATGTTATTTTGTTAAATCAAATAAATCTAAAAAAAAATTGGGTGTATGGCCTGCAATCAATGCCATGTGTTTTTAAACATGGGATAAAAAATAAAACCATTAAACATGCTAATGCATTATGTATTATCTTAACAACATATCATAAAAGAAACATTAAAATCTCATTCTGTCTTGCTCACATCTGAGATAGATACAATATGGGCAGATAATTTCAAGCTTGGAACAGCATAGGAAGAGATGAGTTCAAGCCGATTTAAATTTTGTTCTTGGAACTTCCATTAATCATTACTAGCAAACTGAATGGAATCCTAGTGGTGGTGAGTAATGGTGGTTTTGTATGTATTGTTAATTCTGTGCCCTACAAGGCTGAGAGAAGACTGCACTGAGCCAGTTTATGTCTTAGTCAGTATTAAAAATATTCATGAAGAAGGCAGAGAACCCATCCACAGAGTTTCCTTTATTGGCAGTATAGTAATCAATGTGAAAAAAGTGGCATTTGTGTGTGTGTGTGTGTGTGTGTGTGTGTGTGTGTGTGTATATATATTTGATTCCTTCTATCCAAACTCAAAAGAAAAAACAGCTGTAGCTGTGAAGAAAAGAAAAAGCTGAGCAGAATGTATGGAAACCAGTAGTAGTAGTATGAAAAAGAATTGCAAACAGTGGATCTGTACTATAGTACTTACAGGACAATGATTCAACAATCATTAAAGTCCCACTATTTAATACAAATCTGACCCATGTGCACAGTCCAGTTAAGTTACTCGCTCAGAATCACAGAGCAGGCAAATGGAGGATGAGGAAATCAAAACTGGACAACAGAAAACAGCATATTATTTTGAAGTAGGTATACCTATAACTCTCAGCACCAAGAAAACAAAAAAAATCTCACCAAGGCCCCTTATATACACAGAAAAGCTGATTGGGTTCAAAACCTCAGGATGCCAAAACAGGATGCCAAAAAATGCTACATGAAGTTTATAAAATTTACCAGCATATAAAATAATAATATTAAGAAATTTAATATAATTACATCATTATGAGATGCAAATAGTCTGCTGTATTTCTGCCTCCCTATTGCAATGCTGGCAGTTGTAAAGACAAGTGTCAACAGCCTAAAAAAAAAAAAAAAAAAGACAAAAATCCAGGAGAAGAGGGAATCTTAAATATTTTTGTTCATTTTTAAACTTCTGCTTTGCCGGGGCAAGCCCCCACTTCCCAAACTTATATATACCAACCATGAGACTACCATATATTAGGGAAAAGAAAATATTCTGAGAAATGGCAATTTCAGATGATTTATGTAAATCATTTTTAAGCCATTAAGTTTCCATGTTATGGGATTCACTAATGTGGGTCCCAACCATATTTTCACTTTTGAATTAATAAATCCACATGTTCAGTATGTGCATGGGCAGGGCTACACTCTCAAGATCCACACCTCTTCCACCATGTATATGCTGTGATACAAGCTTGAAATGCACACTGCTCACCAAATAATGTGAGGTCAATTGATCTTGAGCACTGCTATCTTGGCCAGTAGCCAGCACCTGCCTCAACCAAGTAAGCTTTATATCATACAGGTACAGATCAGAGTTATTATCACTGGCTACCAGGATTTTACCCACCAAAGACGGCCAGTAGCCAGCACCTGCCTCAACCAAGTAAGCTTTATATCATACAGGTACAGATCAGAGTTATTATCACTGGCTACCAGGATTTTACCCACCAAAGACTGAGCTCAGTGCCTCCTAGTGCAATCTTTTTGCTCATACATACAGTACCCCCCCCCCCCCCACACACACAGACAAACACAATATTTTCAATGAGGTGCTAATTATATCTCTCAACTGACAGCACGCCCTTTCTTGTGTTTATGTTAATGCTGCTATCAATTAGAGACACTGACTTTTTAAAAACAGTCAGTGTTTACCCTTAAAAATAAACCAAGCATTAGATATTTGTATGATAACAACAGCTTCACCAATAACTCTTCTACAGGTAAAACTCAATGGTTAGCAGTACACCATCCCATTTCATATACCCTTAAGTTAATAATAAATCACCATAAGCAATTGAAGTTGCATAACAAATTTCTTTACTTGAAATAAATAAAATTTGTTAAAATCATAAGTTTAAGCACCTTTAAACATCCACAAAGAAAATACAAAGTAAATATGTTTAAACAGGCAAATGCACTGGAGAAGAATTCTAACAGCTAATCTAGACCTATCACTATCAGTAGTTGAAGAAATATATTGGATTTTCATCTACTTGAGACTTAGATGTAAAAATACAAATTGCATACTTCCATGGGCAAAACATGATCTAATATGAGCTGCTTCCAGAAATATAATCTCCCTGAAACCTCCAGAAGTTAGTTACTGTCTAATTTTGGATTCAAACGTTGGTGATGATTTTTATTCTCAGGGTTTTAGATTGGCAGTGCAGAAGTACGAATGTGACAAATGAATGCTCAAATAAGGTAATGCAGCTAGGCAGTGCAAATGACTATACATTTGAGGAGCGCATTTAATTTCAGTTTTAGCATTCTAGCTGTCTTTCATATGAAAGCAACATTGCTACTCACCCTCTAGAGAATAAAGTTGTTCCATATAGAAGTTTCTTAGAGAGAGCTTTGATCTAAAGCCTCTACTCATGGTAAGGCGTATTTATGATTTTGGTCCTAAAATGATGTTTACATCAATTAGATTTTCTAAAAGTCCTTGTGTGTTTGGAATTTGCATGTGACCAAGCATAGCTAACTTTACCACTACATCTGGTATGGGAAATATACTGAGTGGGTGACACTAGTGCTTGATCTTGGGCTAGTTTTCTGAAATTTTGATTTTTTTTTTAATTTAATTTCCCTATTCTGATATCTCTATCTTACCTATGGGCACGAAAAGTGAAGTAACTACAATGAGGGAGGTACATTTATGCCCATGTCCTGATGCAGACTCCTGGTTCTGCTTTTCCACCTATTGTCTACCTACTGCAGGTCTTGCCATCTCACCAGGGTGTTTTTGAGATAATGCAATGATGCATGAACACCAGATGAGACACAAGAACTGGATGTTGGTCACTAAAGTCACAATCCCATTCTGGGCTGTCTTCTAACATCCACCCAACCTGCTAAATGAACCCTAACCAATATCACTGTGAAGGAAGTTCTCCGTTTGTGACATTATGTCAGCTCTGTTTGTTTATGTAGGTATTGATTTATTTTTCATAACTGGACTTAACATAAACTGACCCTTTTTAAGAATAACTTGGGTCACAGTACCTGTTACGATCAGAAAAAAGATATCATGCAATGTCTGGAAGGGTTAGACAGAAAAAACGTCGGCATATACAGAAAGAAAGTATTTATTTCACCTTTAGCAACCACCTAACCTTAATAAAATCAAGTAGCAGGTAAGATCAGATGCATTCATTTTGGGTATGTAAGCTATACCATGATTTTTAAAACATGGTAGCAGTAGCTAATTCTGGTAGAATGCAATCACAGAATTTTTCAGCAGTTCATGAAATGTTATTTCACCAGCCTCAGTTAGAAACCTGTTATGACTAGCGATTTAGGAAATATGTCAGGTTTATGACTGAACAACTGTGGATCTTGTGATTCTCCTAACGCATGAGGGGGCTACTCACTGTATATGCCCATAGTGATCATAAAACTCAGATGCAGTTTACAGATCTCCACTAATCAAAGAACAAGGTAGATGCATGTGGTGTAATAAGCCTATGGCAAGGTACATTAGCCAATATTAATATTGAAATGCAAAGAATACAGGCTTAAGGGTGGTGTAATGGTTAAGGTACTTACATCACAGACACAAGGTACAGTGTTTGATTCTCACCTTTGGAAAGGAAGTTAGCTAGATTAATGTTCATCTATGAACTGAAGAAGCACTTCAAATGCTGTGCCCAATACATTGTTAAGTTTAAGCTATACTGATACCAGACTAGCAGAAAAAAATTGCAAAATGGCTGGGAAATTTCTAATGTATAGGATACAATTTAATGTTGCAGATGTTAACTGATTAGCAGCAGAGACAAGTTCTGTAGGAAAGTGGTATGCATTCACAATGACCAAACTTCTTATTTTCAAATAAAAGTGTATTAGCTTATTCAAAAATAGTGATTCATACAGGGATAAATAAAAACATTAAACACACACACAAACACACACACACACGTACACGCACACACACATGCACACGCACACACACAAAATGCTGCAACCAATAATATGTGGTTGGTGTGCAAGGTACATATATATTAATCTACATCCAAGATGTTTGGAGACAATATCCCAATGGTCAAGTGGCTTGCATATTGTAACTTTACATAAAATATTTGTATATACAATAATATACTGTATCGTAATGCTGAAGCAGACTACATATTGTATGCATGTATATATATATATATATATATATATATATATATATATATATATATATATATATATATATATATATATATATATATATATATATATATATATATATATATATATATATATATGTGTGTGTGTGTGTGTGTGTGTATATAACACCTATGTAGTACAGGAAAAAGCTTATATTTTTTAGGTACATATAGTAATATCTATATATAATATATGTGTAATATTTGAAGTGGCTTATATTTTGTAAGTATATATATATATATATATATATATATATATATATATTTATATATAGATTCACTATACACTCTCGATATACTGAAATGTTGAATTTCAGTATTTCGAGACTGAATAGTCAAAAACTCACATACCCGGAAACCCAAAACTGCGAACAGCACAATCGCGACCATACACACACACACAAACCAGCACATAAACACACACACACATAAACACCTACCTAACTACAGGAAAACAAACAAAATAACACACACAAACACAACATAACACAAAAACTAATCTACCCTACCTATAAGCAGGGGGGCAAGCAGCACTCATGAACTCATACAAATGACATTTACAGTAGCTACTAACATAGGTCAAAAATACTACCATACTGGTCATGATCAAACTTAGATGGATTTTAAAATAGCACATTAATGCAAAGCAATATGACAGGCAACTGGATTACTCCAAACAGCATATAACTTTATCTTAAAATAATGCTTTGGTTTAATAAAAAATTAAAACTTAATAACTAAATGAAAGCCTTTCTGTTACACTAACACTTGATATACTATACAAATTTCACTAAAGTAATATATATTGTAAAGAAGATACATTAATTGGAAGTGGGATCTTCAGAAAAAGTCTGACAAATTATGTAGAAGTAACTGCAAGTTGTTAGAACAATACAGATAGAATAATGTCCAGGAAGAGGAATGAAATTTAAGAGAAAGCAGGCCTTGATTAAGAGAAGAGTTGGAATTAAGTTTAAGGATTGATAATAACTGGGTAAGGGAGATTTGTCTTTGGAGATGGGGATATTTATGAGCTGGGGAAAGAGTGGGGTAGGTAGGTTGATTTATAGGATTAGGGATGCATGCAGGGGTGAGTGGACACAGAGGAACAGAGGTAAATGCAAGGTATTTATGAAGGAATAACAGACTGTTCAAGGGTAGATGATTTATTGTGGGGGACTACGTGGTAGGGTAGCAGAAGAGTGGGATAGATTAGGTGGGGGGGCTTAGGTGGTACAGTGTGCAGTGTTGGTGGTAGGTTCAATGATAACACACCTCTAAGCATCTTATAAGAGGTATATGATATACCCTGGGAGTTGACTTTAATGAAGTCTAAAAGATATATAGTGTCCTTGGAAGGTGAAGTGGAAGCGGACACCTCTGTATTACCAGTATGGAAATTAGAGGAGATTTTGGTTAAAGTATAACTTCTGGGAAGCTGAGAGGTATTGCTCAAATCAGGATTAGAGGCAAGGAGTAGCCTAGGGGTGTCATATAAGTGGAGTGTGGCTCAAACTTAGTGTATTGCGGTGTATAGCAGTTGGGTGAGTTTTTTTTCCTGTCAGTTAAAGTTCTGATTACTAGGTTTTAGCTATGGATATGAATACATTCCATATGTTTACAATGTCATGTATTGAGTTGTCTTTATTTGAAAATAATAAAAAGAATATAGAAAGAAAGTATTTCTAATTAACAATAGACAAGAACAACTGTGAGAAGTGTAATCAACCATGAGCACAAATAATTGTTTCAGTGGTAAGTACCTAACAGCTGTCAGAATCACTTTTCACTGGATAGAATAGGGGAAATGGGTATCTGAAGATCCAGGGAAAGAGAATGAAAGTTTTTATGTGATACTGTCATTAGTTAAGTGGGGAAGATGTGAAGGAGCAGAGTCATTTACATGTCTCTAGCACAGCCGATTATAGGTCCACTATGTGTTATAGTGAGTAATTGTTGATTTCCTTGAAGACATCCTTTGGAGGACTTAGCAAGATAGAGAGTAAAACATTATTCCATAAAATAGGATACTCTCTTCTCAAAATTATAATAGATTTGTTAGGATCAATGATCCTATCAAAATCCTTTAAAATAAACACCCAATTATGTGTTATTGAATGCATGAAAGAGGTAACCCTGTTATTCTTACATAATTATTTATAATAATACATTGAAATATCAGAACTATTTATAATAATAGGTTGAAATATGTCTCCTGTTGATGTATTCATGCAGTGTAAAAAATATTCTGCATTTTTTATTAGATTTATCTGATTTATTTTAAGATCCTACTTTTCCTAACATTGCATATTTAATGGAATACTTTGTTGCACTCACTATCAGACACCATGGATTTAAAAGAAAAAAATCATGAATTACATCAACATTCTTGCTACAAATAGCATCTTCCAAAGGTTGCCTAGCTAACACTGTTCACTTTTCCAAGTCTCATACATGTACTTTCTTGGGGTGATGTCCTGGTCACTGTTAAACATTGCGGAATTAAACAGAAAATAGCATGGATTACAGGAGCATAATTTCTAGCAAAGTGGAAATCTTTCAAAGTTTGCTCAGCTGAGAATGCTCATTATGTCCTTTATTGCTGCAGCATAAGTAAATGCAGGCAATAACAATGATTCAACCACTGAGCTAGAAAATGTTGTAAAAAATGACTGAAGTTAAGGTCAAACAAATGAGCTCATTTATAAAAAATGCACCGCACTGACTGATTGTTCCCAAAAGACTACATGCTATATTACTGTCACTGGATGTCTGACACATTACAAAGCACATGGATACATATGATTACTCTTACTATAAATGACAGCTGCAGTTCAAATGTGGAGTTAAAATATATAAAATATAACAAAGTATTCTTACCAAGTTAATTTAGTCCCAAAACCATGGTCCTCGTGTTCCTGGAATTTGTGTCAGTTCAGTCAAATCATGATTTATGTGTGCATGTCAGAAAGTCTGGACAATTGCTGTAGTGAACCTGTGGTGCATCAGAAACTGCCAGATCCAAAACGAATGAGGCTCGGTGCAAATAAACATTGCAATACAAATATGGGAATAAACTGGGCACCAGGGCCTGTGTATAATGTCTTCTATTTAAATGCCATTAGTGAACAACTTGAATGGCATTCAAAACAACAAAGCACTTTTTCTTGTGGATAGGAAAGTTCTCATGTCCTCCCAGTACAAGAAGCTGTATCCTTGCACTTCCTGCTTGTTGCATCTTTGGGAAAAGGAGATTCTCGCCTGCAGTGATTTCCTTCACTGAAGTATGCTATTAACGTGCTATGCATTCCAGGGCACTTTGTTCATAATACATGTTCACTGGCATTCTAATGGTCCACAATAAATGAATAATGGTATTAGCATGAAATGGAATTCCTTACAGAAAAAAGCATGTCATAGTGTGCCATTTGTTTCAGTATTGGAGTATATGAACATTTCACAAAGCTACTTTGAAAATGATTGTTGGTTAAAACATCTATTGAAAGAAATAACAAACTAAATTTCATAACAGTGTACAAATTCCAAAAAAGAAAAATAAATATACTGTAAAGTTTAAAAAGGATCTGCTATGCCTTTGTGGACATCAATGCACTGTCAACCATCTGTCACAGATTATCTTACTGCTGCTCAGTACACCACCATAATATCATTAAAGTAAACTAAATGTTGATATAATTTTTGTAGGAAAATGGACTGTCTTCCGCCCCAATATGCTAGAATCTGCCCACGTGCCACCATCCTTAAATATATAAACTCTGAGATCACTCTAATTTATTTATTTATTTGACATTTGTTAACCGGGTTGGTCCAACTGAGCTAGAAGCCCATTTTTAGTGGAGACCCGAGGAGAAAAGCTCCAGGAAATTATATATAAATATTCATAGAACATAGAAAAACCTATATTATAAGTTATACAATGTAGTAAAAATAAAAGTAAAACATGGAATATGCACAAAAAGTTAAGCACAATATAGTTCCAATAAACAAATAAAATGAGATCAATTTAACAGAATTTAGCAATTTCAAATATGCACAATATATTTACAGATGAGGTATGGGATGTACAAATGTAAAGGTAGATTGGAGTCAATGTACTATAAGAATGTCAGTAAACTACAAAAATGGACAAATTGCATACATAATTGCATTGTTTTTAGTTGTAGGGAATACATAGTAGTCACACTACTACATGAGTATAGCTACTTAAACATGTTGGAAAAGCAGATTCAAAGAATTGTAGCCATAAAGATATTCGAGAGGAGGAGAAGTTAGTTAAAGAAGGAAAGAAAAAGGTTGGAGAGATGGGAGGGTTCATGTAAGGCTCCTGGCAAGGGCAGATCCATTAGCTTAAAAGAAAAACTTTTAGTTGCTTTTTGAATTGATTTGTATTTGGGATGTTTCTTTTAGAGTTAGGAAGTTTGTTCCAGGCTAAAGACACACTGTAATTGTAAAGTACTTTTCTGATGTTTTTGTTGGGTTTATATATGTATGTATGTATATATATATATATATATATATATATATATATATATATATATATATATATATATATATATATAGATCTAGGACAATCTACCGAACGCCCATAACACTGAAACTAAAACAGCCGAACACACTTTAGCGAAAGTGCTTTTCACCGTAAAAGCACCTTCGCTAAAGTGTGCAAAAAAAATAAATAAATAACAAAATTAAAAAAAACCCACAGAACTCATGTTTACGCAGGGGGTCTAGCCCCCCCTGCATCCCCCATATGGGGGGCTGCACCTCCCTACCTTTATATTCTTACTCTGAGATCACTACAGTGGGAAAAGGGAATATTCCCTTATCCCCACTGTGCTACGATCTCAGCAAAATCCTTTTCCCCACGTTTTTCTCTGTTTTTATCACACTGTCAAAAAAGTGGCTTTTTGGTGAAAGGCACTTTCGCGAAACTATGCTCGGCCTTTTCACTTTCGGTGAAACAGGCATTGATGAACAATGGATCCCATATATATATATATATATATATATATATATATATATATATATATATATATATATATATATATGGTTCTAGGTTATAACAGCACACAACATCGACAACAACATCACCGACACCACATCATCGACAGCTCACAAACACGACACCACACACACTCAACAGGCAGCTTACTGTACCCTTTCCCTTGTTCAGTCTGGTGAGTGGGACAGCAGTGTGTCTGACTATGGAGTCACCTATTATAACTGTATCAGGCATGTTGTTTCTCCTTCTGGCCTGTGACTGTTTGGCACACCAGCTTTGTATACTATGTGTTGCATGTGCTATGTTTGGAGGTTGTGGTTGCTTGGGTGTCTGCTTTGGAGGCCTCTGTTGGTGTGGTGTGTTTGTAATTAGGGCCTCCGGGAATGTTTTTCTGTGTTTATGTCTTTGGTTTGCAGTTGTGATAGGTCTATGTAGGACTGGGTTTGTGGTGTGTGTGGTTACCTTCTCCTCCTGACTAGTTTTGCCAGTACTGAGTTGAGGGAGCTCAGCCTCCGGTTTGGATAAATGGTTGCATCTCTCACATATATTTGTATTTCTTGGGGGGAATTGAGGGTTGTCTGTGTACTTGGGGCAGGTGTAACATTGCCTCAGGATTCACAGATTCAACTTGTTGTAGCTGGCCTTAGTGGATTGTATGTGTGGACATATTTTATTGCCATACTACTGATCAGTGATTACTTCCCTTTTTATGTTTGCTGTATCATGTAGTAGCTTCCTCATTCTCTTGCGTGGTTTAGTAATGGCTGGAGTCCAGCATGCCAGATGCCTGTGTGTATGGCATTGTGTCTTGTTTTTATTTGGGATTGCATAATCCAAGCATTCCTGGCAGTGTTCATGGAATGCCTGTATAACAGGTTCTGAGGTGTGGCCCATATTTTGCACCTGCACAGGGCCTTTAATGGATTCCACATCAGTTTGGAGGAGTGCAACTTTTGCTTTACACATGTTTTTCACTGTGGTTTTCTGCCAGGGACTGTGGTCAGGATGTGTATATCCAGTGTGATTACTCTATGGTCTGGTCTTACCAGTGAGGGATACACTTCTCATCTTGCCATCCAGTACCCATGTTGCTGATTATCACATCCAGTATGCTTACCCCTCTTGTGGGAGTGCTACGTTGTTCCTGGGCATTTTGGTTTATGGATTCTAGGAACTTTTCTCCTACAGTGTTGGAGCTAGTATAATGCTCCCAGTCTATGTCTGGGTATTTTCAGTCACCCAATATAATGTGGTTTGGAGGGCTTGATATATTCATGTATTCCAACATAGGCCAGGTGCAGTTCCTGGTGTTAGGACGGTAGTCTGTAGCAGGCTATAAACTGGGAGGCAGTTTTAGCCACTGTTACTTGACCATGGCTAGTCCATGCTGCTTCTTGTTGTGGTACCAACATGGGGGTGTGGTTATCCTTGACAATTATTGCCAGTCACCCTCCTTTTGTAGCTTGTTCTATGTTTTGAGGCTGTACAGCACAGTATGAGGTGTAACCTGGTAGTGTTAGGGTGCTGTTGTGAGCCTTGACCCAGTTTTCTGTTACAGGACAGATATCAACATTCTCCATACTGGGTGAGTTTAGACTGCATGCATCTTGCTGTTTAGACTTCTGGCATTGGGTAGCATTGCATCTAGGTTCTTACCCCTTGTGATACCTATGAAGGTGGGTTTGTGTTTTGAGCCTTACCTATTAAGGGCATGCTGTGGGTAACAACAGCATTTGCCAGTATCCATAAGGCATGGACTGATAGGTGCACGCCACCCCTAGCAGGTGGAGCATCATGTCATGCTCAGCATGTCATCCCAGGCTGGCACACATTGGATCCCCTTTGACTAACTGCAATACTTCAGCCAATTATTGCAATTGATCATCTCATCGTCATATTGTGGCATCATGCTTGGTGAGGGTAGGATGTTAGTCAGGGTCTTCAAGTGTGCATATACTACATGGTGTTACATTACTTAACACATGGCATTCATGCCTCAGGTGGTGCTGCAGGGCTGCCTGTGTCGGATGCACATATTACACTCCCTGTACATGTTTGAGAGCAGGTTATGTCATTTTAGGCATCCATGTTATTATATGAGTGAGTCAGAGAGGGGTATCATTCCCAGGGTTCCTACTGAGCCAGTGTATGTGCTATGCATTGCCTCTTTGCCAAGGCCAGGGCATACTGGGTACGCCTCCTTCTGCCTACTGGGGCAGGCTCAGGTTGTTCCTCCTCTGAGTCACGCTCTGCCTGTGACGGCCTTGGCAATGGTGGGGGGCTGTTTGGCCCAGCCCTATGCTGGTCCTGCTGCAGCTGTTTTCGCAAGATCATATTATGTAGCATAGCACATACCATGACAATTTGGGTACATGTAGTTGAGTACTGCAAGACTCCACCAAATGTGTCCAGACACCAGAACCGTGACTTGAGCAGCCCAAACACACGCTCTATTACATTACGTGTTTGTGCGTGTGCCTCATTATGGCGTTCCTGTTCAGGTGTGTGTGCGTTTCTGATGGGTGTCATCAGCCACGGCTCCAGTGCATAACCTGCATCCCCCACTAAGTGTCCATGTGGGATGTCCCCATTGGCAAATGTCTGGTACAGCTGCGTCAAATGCCAGATATGGGAATCATGGTAGCTCCCAGGGCAGCCAGCACACACATTCATTATTATGCCCTGGGCATCACACACGACCTGTCAGTTGATGGAGGGGAAGCCCTTGCGTTAATGTAGGCCCTACCCGCTCACCGGCTGGTGCTTTGATGCATATGTGCGTGCAGTCTATTGCACCCACTACCTCAGGGTATTCCGCTATTTGCTGGAAGAGATGCATATTGCTGGCCAATACCTCATGGGCATTGGGGAAATATACATGATCACTGACATGTGCTGACATGGCATCCAGGAACTGGTGCAGTACCCTGGAGGCTGATGCCTGTGATATCCCCATCATATCACCAGTTGGTCTCTGGAAGGTACCTGTTGCGAGTATTCTTATGCCAACACATACCTTGGTTTCCAGTGGGATGGGTTCCCCTCTGTTGGTTCTGTGTGTGAGGCGTGGCCTGCACAGCTCGACAATTTGCTGCAGGAGGTCTCTGTCCACTCTATAGCGCTCTACTATCTCCAGCTCATGTAACCCATGGTAGGTGACCCTGGGCCTGTACACTCTTCTCCGTCTCTTCACTGTGGGTTGTCTGGCACCATCTGCATTGTCACCACCCTCAGCAAGTAGCCTATTTCTTCTTATGACAGCTATAGCAGCCCCCAGCATTTCTGCTCTGAGTTCAGCTTTTTCAGTTTTCACTTCTAATAGCTTACTCCTGTCTTGCAGTGTCTCTTGAGAGAAACATCCTGCACTGCTGTTTGCAGAGTTTTAAGTGCTTGGCTGAGCTACTGTTCTGCCTGTGTTATTGCCTGCTTCTAATTGCTTTCACCTGCTAGCTCCAGCAGTATTCCCTGCAAGCTTCCTACTAATTCTGTTGCTTCATTTTTCCTTTCTGTTTCCTCAGGGGGGAGCAACGTGCATACCAGCAGAAACACGCTCACAGTGGCTTACATGTGCGCACACATGCTTACACAGTTTACAATCATCTTATTTGGTTTAAAACACGCGCACACCAGCGCAAACAGTATTACAAGTCTGCCAACAGGCTCTCACATGCTCAGTCTGCCTTACACGTGCGCACACTAGTGCAAACAGTCTTACAAGTCTGCTAACAGGCTCCCACATGCTCAGTCTGCCTTACACGTGCGCACACTGCTCTACTCGCGCTTCATGGCGCGCACACGTGCGCATACATGCCCAGCAAGAAACTTTGGTGTAAGCAACAGTGTACACCTTCCATTTCTTGACTTTCCCATGCTTATGTTGTGGCATTCCTCTTTCCATGATATGTGTCTGACATCTGTCATGTAACACTAACCTCCAATGAACTGCATTTCTTTCTACCATTCCCCCCTGTGATGTCACCTATCTCCTACTCTATTCCTCCCCCTTATGTATCTCTTACACTACTCAGAATGTGCTCATTTGCTATGTGACAGTGGAATTCAGTATCCTAACACTCATTTACATCAGATTGCCTACTAATGCTTAGTTACATATCTTAGACTCAGCTTCCCCCCTTAGCAACCACTAAACGGTGGCCATGTTGTTTTTGGTCTGCTGGTCCCTGCATTGTAAATCCATGTATTGCATAAAACCCACATTTGTGGGTTTATAACCTTCATTTTTATGTTTTATACAGTGCAGCCCGTTTGCGCGGGGCTGCACTGCATTTAAACATCGGCGATCACCGAAAAAAAAAAATATTTATTTTTCATATTTGCATCGGGGTACCTTGCCAATGGCCACATATTTGGCCATTGGCATGTTGCCTGACACATATGCACCCTTTATTTCGAGCTGACATGGTTCCGTTGTGGTTTTTACAGAAACATACTCAGTTGTCAATTGAGTACATTTCTGCAGCTAAAACGGCTCTTACACAGGCTGCTTTGGGCTTCGTGGATCGCTAATCTACCTCATTTGCATGCCTTTGGGCTGCAAGTGAGGTGATTAGCATATCCACGCCCACTCTGTGTAAGAGACGTTTTAGCTGGTCTCTTACACGGACTTTAGGGCTGTTCCTGGATCGCGAAGGCTGCATGGAGTCTTACACTACTCTTAGACTCCGTGCAAGCCTTCGTGAATCCTGCCGAATGTCTACATTCTGCAAAAGGTAGGTTGGGTTAAGTTAGATTAGGTAGTTAGAGTTAGAGTTATGGCAGAATGTGGACAAAGTATTCCCTTCAAAAGTAAAATATACAATATTGACACAACTCACATTTGATTTTATGAATGTAAACTACAACATTGCCAAAAGTAAATTACTATTGCAGTGAACAACAACATACTGTGCATACAGTAAAAATAACAATAACAGTAATAATAATACAAATAATAATATGGTAATAATATACATACAAACACACATATAGCTATAGAGTAATATTATAATGAGGGGAGATAATATACTAGACCTGATCATTACAACATGGGGACAAAATGCTCTACACCGGAAGTATACCCCTCACTAGTGAGATCTGACCACAAACTAATCACCCTGGATATTCATATCCCACCTCCACCCCCAGCACAAAAGACCACAGTGAAAAACTTCTCAAAAGCAGCCTTCACTCTTCTTAAGACTGAGATGGTATCCTTTAAGCCCACTGTGCCAGTGGATACCACATCCCACAATGCCGAATCCTTCACAAATGCTTTCTATGGACATCCCCAAGAATGCATGGATCATGCAATCCCAAATAAATCCAAGTCCCTCTCCACCAAAGGTAAGCGTCCTGTCTGGTGGATCTCACAAATTGTATAACAAAAGAAGGAAGCTACTGCACGTCAGAGCAAAATCCCATGAAGGGAAGACATGTCTGATCAACATTAGCAGAAAACTACGTTCTCTCATAAAAACATCCAAGGCCAACTTTGAGAGAAAAATCGCTAAGGACACTAAAGATAACCACAAAGCCTTCTTCAGCTATATTAAAAACCTGGGCGGAAACCCTCAGATATGCTCAGAGTTGGTTCACAACAACAAAAAATACACTGAACCCACAGATATTGCCAACATTCTGGCTGACAGGTTCAGTGCAAATTTCTCCCCTCCCTCACCCCCAAAAGAAGAAATACTTATCCCAGCTGAATGTAATCTCCCTGTCATCTCAGATGTCCAAGTGAGAACCGCCCTAAACAAAGCAAAAAACACAGCATCAATGGGACCTGACGGTATCCCGGGTTGCGTGTCACGTGAACTCCAAGAGGAGCTAAACCAACACATAAAAATGCTATTTAACCTTAGCCTTACTTCGAGATATGTACCTGAACACTGGCGTACAGCAACAGTGGTCCCACTCCACAAGGGGGTGCCTCTACAGACCCTGGAAACAACCGCCCCATAAGCTTAACCAGCCTGGTCTGCAAAGCTATGGAAAGAATCATTATGGAACTCATAAACAGAGACATAGGGGACCTACAGACACTTGACCCCACCCAGTTCGGCTTTGTAAAGGGCAGATCCTGCCTTTTAAACCTGGTTGACTTTTTCGAAACAGTCACTAGAGCCATTGATGAGGGCAAAGCAGTCCATACAGCATACCTGGACTTGGCTAAGGCCTTCGACACAGTACCCCACTCAGGCATCATAGATAAGCTCAACAGCTTAAAAGTAAACCCTTATGTCACTAGATGGGTTGCAAACTGGCTAAAGGACAGAACCCATAAAGTTAAAATCGCTGGAGCAATGTCAGACTCAAAGCCAGTCACAAGTGGTGTCCCACAGGGATCTGTCCTGGGACCCCTCTTGTTCGGCATTTATTTCTCAGATGTTAAAGCAAACATGGGAGGGCTGTGGCTGACAAAGTTCACAGATGACTGCAAACTAGGCGCCATAGTCGATACACCAGCAGACACACACATCCTACAAAAAGGCCTCACAGAAACGGACAACTGGTGCCGGAGTCACAGCCTTAAACTAAATGCCAAAAAATGCATAGTCATCCCCTTTGGGAAAAACAAAGTACCCACAAATTATCACATAGACAGCAACCCACTGAGTACGGAAAAGTAATCAGAGACCTAGGGACCCAAGTCGACAGCGACCTCTCATTTGACACCCACGTTGCCAAAGTGGTTAGAAAAACATTCTACCTTGCACACCTCATCATGAAGGGATTCACATCCAGATCCAAGGATGTCATTGTACCCCGATATTCCTCCCTCATCAGACCCATGATTGAGTACAATGCCCCATTTGGTATGTACCTCACCCGGCATTTGCAACAGCTGGAGAGACCACAAAAGTACCTCACCAAGAGGATCAAGGGTCTCCAACATATGTCTTATTCTGCCAGACTAAAGAAACTTCAGCTCTATTCAGTAGCATACCGCCTGCTCAGAGGTGATCTCTGCCTGACGTACAAGGCCATGTCCAATCAGGATCTGATGGACATGCTCCACCTCAAAAAATCCAAATCCATCAGGACCACGAGAGCTAAAGACTTAAACCTCGGCACAAGTATGAATAGGACATGCTGGAGGGATAGATTCATAACCCAGAGGCTTCCCATGCTTTGGAACAAGATCCCAGTTTGTATTAGGCAGAGGCCCTCACCGACCCTCTTCAAGAGAAATCTTGATGAGTGGATGGGAGATCATAAGTTTACCCCAGGGGTCACATCTGTGTCACTGCTAGACAGGGGCACAGTAAACTAATTCTATTATATAAGGGGACCTTCATTGTGTCACTACTAGACAGAGGCACAGTATTCTAAATTTATTCTGTACATTTTTTGTACCATTTCATGGGGTGGCAAAAGCCACATCACTATGGCTAGGCTTACAAATGCCCCAGGGCAGATAGCCTAGTACTATACTATGAAACTATGAAACTATGATTGATTAATGAAAAATAAAATACATCCAAATGTCAAAGCATTGACTAATAACATAAACAAAGAATACAATTACAGCAATAAAGTTGTTACTAGCTCATTTTCCTTTATTCTTTGTCAAATATATATTTTATTCAAACAGTGCTGTCCCAAAAATGCCCAAAACCAATCAGATTCTGCAAAATAAATATTGAATAGAAAAAATGTTGTAGACTTAAACAATAGTTATATAAAAACTCAAAAGATGGCACTGGAGAGGACAGAAGATGCCATGAGGAAAAATGACTGGGGTAAACTATTGTAAAGGCACTACCTCTGACATGACCCATGTGAATACTTATGTTGAACTGTCTACAAAGAATTCTACCACTAGAAATATAGTAAATGAGAAATAGGCCAGGTCTGACACTTCCGAAAAACTCAACTGAATAAGTAAAATATCAAAAACTCATGCTAGATGTGATACCCCACCACTGGGCCAGTAATCTAAGAGCCTGAATCCTCACCACTTGCAACAGTGGGATACACTGAGAAGATGACAGGGTACACACACAGTAGTTCCAGATGCAACACTTTGCATCAAGTGCTATTTCAATTAAGAGCACACAGAGACCACAGTCAGTCTGGGGCTGCTTTCACCCTCTTTCTCCAGATCCCTAGTAAGACTCCACACTGGCACAGCTATAGAGTTGAGATCTCAGCTGAGTGGCCAAGCCAAGACCTCCAACATCATCTCTGTCCAATTAGTGCTTCATGTCCCTGCTCAAGTAACTGACACACACACACACACACACACACACACACACACACACACACACACACACACACACACACACACGCACACACGCACACACGCACACACGCACACACACACACTCTTTGAGGTTTGATTTATACACACACACACACACACACACACACACACACACACACACACACACAAACACACACTCTTTGAGGTTTGATTTATACATACACAGACACACACTCTTTGAGGTTTGATTTATACACACACACACACACACACACACACACACACACACACACACACCTGGGAAAAGCTGGCACAGATTTTCTAGCTATGCCCCCTTTTGCCCAGACTATAAAATCGTTATCACTGCCACTAGCAAACTCCTTATCAGCTACTTTAAGGGCCTTAACAAAGGGTATCCAATCTTACTGTGTAATGTTGCTATTTAAACAAATGGTAGTTTGACAAAGAGCAAGGCTATTAGGAGTGGCCTACAGTGTCACCAAATAAATATGCAAGTACTCTCAAAACTTAAATATCTCTACAAAGATCAGCCACAATGAAAGCTTTAAATATATTTAATAATAAATAATAACCCCCCCCCCCAGGAAAATACTCAGTATATAATCATAGTGACATCAGATTTCAAATTCATAGGAACTATTTAAAACAACATGGCAGGACAGTCTCAAATAAATAAAGAAAAATATCAAACTAAGCTTTGCTATATTCCTGACTATATCTAAGAGAATTATACTGTTCCTTAGAAATGTATTTCATCAGAGCAAGGTAGATGTGGTGAATGAATCTTCTAGTTTTCAGATAAAAGACAGAATACAGAGTGCTGTGTCTCACTAACAGATTTCTCAAATTAATATCTCAAATATTACTGCTGGGATAGCTTGTAGGATGACATAAATTCTTGTCATCAGATTCCTAGTTCCCAGGCCCAAAACAATCATTGATGGCAGCTGGTAGCATTTAGCATCTACCTGTGAAAATACATAGGCCTCAGATCTTAGGCAGATACAAGAAGTCAGAAAAAAGTTGCATTCTTTCACATTTCAAAACTAGTAATTATTTCACCTTAAGGACAATGCAGAAAACATCCTAGCACAGACATTATGTCTCCTGCTGCACTGAAACTGAAAGATACCATCTTTTTATGGCATAGCCATAAAGTAACTTAATTTCAGTTATTTTTTTTGAAGTTTTGCTGGTCTGAAGTTAACCTCCTAAATTCTAGTTTCCACTGTTAAAAATATATACATTTAAACAGTTACAATAGTGCATGTATGTTTCTGTTCTCTACCAGCAGGGCACACTGTGCTTACATTTTAAGCAGCACTTTACAAAATATTACTTCAGCACACATCTGTACAGACCATCTTATATGACAAATAATTCTAATACATTTGTAACACAAGTATATTATATAAATCATGTTGATGTTCTCAAATGACATATAATTATTTACAAAATTCCAGATAGGTGTGCTGGCAGTATCTCCCTTTGTCACACTAGAAAACAGAAATATCTCAGTAAATATAGGAACTGGAGCACTAGCTGCCAGCTAACAAAAGAGCAGAAATATACACATAAACATTTCATATTTCCATGCTAACTATAGGTTCATAGGTTTATAGGTAGGTACTAGGCTATCGGCCCAAGGGCCTAAGTAAGCCTAGCCAACAAGATTCCCTGGCTTACACCACCCAAGAAAGTTAATTTCCTGTGTCCCTGTCGAGCAGAGCCACAAAAGTGATCCCCAGGGTTTATTTCCTATTTCCCATCCACTCATCAAGATTTTTCTTGAAGAGTGCTAATGAGGAACTTTGCTTGACATAGATGGGTAGCTTGTTCCAGAGTATAGGAAGTCTCTGGCACAGGAATCTATCCCTCCGGCAGGTTATGTTTATTGTGGTGACAAGGTTTAGGTCCCTAGAGTGTGTAGCTCAGAGAGATTGGGATTTCTTTAGGTATAGCATGTCCAACAACTCTGGGTTTAACATAGCTTTATATGTTAGGCAGAGATCTCCTCGGAGTAGGCGATATGCTACAGAGTAAAGCTGGAGTTTTTTGAGATAGTCAGTGTAGGGTGTGAAGGTTGCCAGCCTAGCTAGATAGAATTTTGTAGATAATTCTGTCATCTGTAAATATTAATGTAAACCACAGGCTTGTTGTCTTAAATGGTAAAAATAGTGTTACAGGTGGAACTGGAAAAATGTAAGAGTGCCTTCTACTGACCAAGTAAAAGCATGTTGTGACCCTTTGATCTAAAGTCGGCTCCTAGACATCTAGATAAAAACATTTTTTCTATTGTTTTAACAAAGAGTTAAATTGCTAGATTTAAACATGCAAATGTATTTTTATTGCTCTGCTTACTGACCAGCTGCAAGATAACAAAAGGAGATGTTAAGAATATAAATGTAGTTTCTGTTAGTCTGGGAGCTCAGGTAAGTGTGAAGAATGATGTAATGGGAACCAGGAATGTGATTTTAGAAACAGAGAGAATCAGAGATTATTAAGCATTTTTGTCTTGACCATCCAACTCATCACCACTCTGCCTGTTTCTATATGTAAGTTTATCTTAGACTTGTGCTTTCTCTTAGAAATAACTAGAAACTAGAAAGATTAGACTGTGTTTTTCTGTGATGTCAGAACTGTACTACTGAATTATTTTTAAATATTTCTCTGTGATCTCTGAACTCTTGACTCGCACTGTGTAGTAAGAAGTATTGTCTTGTGTTTTCATTATTTATTATTAAATATTTTAAAACCTTTCAACTGTGGCTGTTTTGTGTAGAGATAAGTTAAGCTCTAAGAGTACATTGCATGTATATAGAGATCCTGTATCAAGTCACTCTAATAAGCCTTGATTGTTTAGTTATACTACCAATTGGATAATAATATTGCACATTAATAATTGGACACCCTTTTAAGGACCTTTGAGTAGATGATAAATATTAGCTGGGTGGTGGCAGTGATTTCTACCATATAGTCTGGGTAAAAGGGGCACAGCTGGAGAACCTGTGCCAGCCTTCCCCAGGAGTGTTTGTGTGGAGGTAAAAACTCTTATCTTAAAGTGTGTGTGTGTCAGCTACTTGGGCAGGGACACAAAGCACTGGTTGGACAGAGAGGGTGCTGTAGATTTTAGCTTTCCCAGCTGTGACTGAACCCTGTGGTACTCCACCTGTCACTGGTTTGAAGTCAGATTTGGAGTCTGCAACATTTACAGTGTGGGTTCTGTCAGTGAGCCAGTTGGCAACCCATCTTGTAATGTAAGGATTTACACCTAGTTTAATGAGTTTAGCTATAATTCCAGAATGGGGGATGGTGTTGAAAGCCTTGGTGAGGTCAAGATAGGCTGTGTGAACCACCTTACCCTCATTTCCAGCTTTGGTGACTGCCTCAAAGAAGGCAATCAGGTTCAGAAACCATAATCTGTCTTTCAGAAACCCAAACTGGGTGGGGTTCAGAGTTTGGAGGTTACCAATGTCTTTGTTTATGAGTTCCATGATGATACGGTCCATGGCCTTGCAGACCAGGCTCGTCAAGCTAATAGGGCGATAGTTCCCAGGATCAGTGGTGGCACCCCCTTTCTGGAGTGGGATAACTGTTGCTTTGCTCCATTCAGTGGGCACAAAGCCTGACACGAGACTATAATTGAACATGGTGCTTAGGTGGGGAGCCAGTTCGTTCTAAAGTTCATGTAAAATGCAGCCTGGGATGTTGTCCAGTTCCATGGATGCTGTGATTTTGGTTTTAGAGAGTGCAGATTTTACCTGCATAGATGTGATTACAGGGACTCTGCATTCTTCCTGTATAGATATGGGCCCTTTAAGGGGTGAGAGGGGGGTAAAGTTATCACTGAACCTATCTGCCAGGATGTTGGCAATATCAGTTGGTTCTGTAATTTTTGTGCCGTTGTGCTGTAACTCGAGTAGATTTGGGTGTTGCCATTGAGATTCTTGACATAGCTATAGAATGCTTTGTGGTTGCCCTTAGAATCAGTGGCAATTTTGTTTTCGTAGCTAACTTTGGAGGATCTTATAAGGGATCTCGGCTTCTTACTGAGGCTGACCAGGGAGCTCCACTACTCATGGGATTTTACTCTCTTTTGCAACAGTTTCTTCCTTCTGTTATAGAGTTTGTTTATGGCAGGGGACGACCAGACTGGCTTCCTTTTTTTGGAGGATAGCGTCTTGGTTCTGTTTGGGATAGCACGATCCATGCCCTCATGGAAATGCTTATCGAGGGCATCTGTGCAGGATTCAGCAGTCGTAACTGTATTGTCCATCTGCATGGGTGTCAGGAAGTTCGCCAGTTCTGTCTTAAGAAGCATGAAGTTGGCTTTGGAGAAATTTTTTACCGTGGTTTCCTTAATGGTGGGTGGAGGTGGGATGCGAATATCTAGGGTGATTAGCTTATGGTCGGATGTGACCAATAAGGAGTTGACTTCAGGTGTGGAACACCTGTCACTCATGTTGGTAATGATTAGGTCTAGGATATTCAGTAATATTTCCACACACTAGCCAAAAAGGCCACTGAAACTGAAAAATGAAAAGAAAAATACCGATACCGGTAAAACAGTTTGTTTAATACTCCACACACAGAGGCTTTTTCAGAGTTGTTCAAATTAATTCAATCAGAGGTTTAAATATACCTCATGTTAATCCTCAGCAAATCAAAAACTTCGTTCATTAGCAATTATCACATTTAAAGACATACACTGCATAAACTCACAGTCTTACTTAAGTGCTTCTGACCTTTATAAAATTTGATCATACCTTAATTTCAAAAATGGCTTTATAGAAATAAAATCATTTAAATCAGGAGCCTTCATGGCATTCAACTGCAACTGCTACTTTGACTCCTTAGCTTCCAACCACACTTTACCATCCCCTCCCCATTCCCTCACCATAACTCAGTCAATATCACTCCTTAGCTTCCAATCACACTTTACCATCCCCTCCCCCCATTCACTAATGGAGTATTAAACAGACTGTTTTACCAGTTTCTGTATTTTTATTTTTATTTTTCAGGTCTAGGATATTGTTGCCCCTGGTGGGGGTGTGAATAAGTTGATCCAGGGCATTGGAATTTATGAATTCCAGAAAGTGTTGAGCAAACGAGTTGGTACATGAGTAGTTTTCCCAATTAATGGTGGGGTAGTTGAAATCACCCATTATTAGGGTGTTTGGTAGAACCCTAATATTTTCCAGTATATCAAGAAAAGAGGAGTGGGAATCCTGGGGCATGGTGGGGGATCTGTAGCAAGCTACAATTTGGATTGCAGTTTTGCCAAAAGTTAATTACACTTGGATAACCTCGGATGCATTATGCTGCGCAACTAGCCTGGAAGTGTGGATTTCCTTAATGAATATGGACACACCTCCACCTTTGGTGCTCTGGTCCAGGTTACATGGCCAAAAAGTGTGGTGTATATATATATATATATATATATATATATATGTATAAGGTTATAGCCTGGTAATGCAGGGGTGCTCTCTAGAGCCTTGAACCAGGTCTCAGTCACTGCTCAGATATCGATGTTCTCCATTTTAAGGAGTGCCTCGAGTGAGTGTGTTTTGAGATTTAGACTTCTAGCATTGAATAGCATTACCCTCAGTTTTTGCTTGCCTGTTCCGGTGGTGAATTTGTCATTTAAACCTTGCCTAAAAAGGCACTATAGGGACGGCAAGAGCCTTAGCCAGTATCTGGAATCCCAGGGGTGACAGGTGCAGGCCATCTCTGGCAATGCATCATGGTCTGTCGACCATGTCATCCCAGACAGACAGATACTGGATCCCCTTAGAATGACACCAGAAGCTTAGCCAATTGTTGAAGTTAATCATTTTGTCCTTGTACTGTGGTATCATTCTGAGCGATGGCAAGATGCTACTCAGGGCTAGGGTCATACCTGCCTGGGCTACAAGATTGGAGAGCTCTTCCATGTCTCTTTTGATGTAGTCCAGGGAGGTAGTTCTCAGGTCATTCTCACCAACATGGACAATGACAGAGTCATATTTGTACTTGTTGTGGAGTGACCTGACTGTGTGGGTTATGTGGCAGATCCTGGCATCTGACAGGCAGCTGACAGTAACCTTCTCCTTGTTTAGCCTGGTGAGTGGGACATCAGTGTGCCTGACTATAGCGTCACCTATGACAAATGTGTTGGGTACAATAGTTTGCCTTATGGGCTGTGGTTTATTGGCACACTGAGTCTGTAGTCTATGTGTCATTTGAGTTGTGTTGGGGGTGGAGGTTGCTTGCGTTTCTGCTTTGGAAGTCTCTGTTGCTTGAGCAGATTATTATTGAGAGGCTCTGTGAATGTTTTTGTGTTTCTATGTGTGGATTTTGGTGGTGTAGGTTTAGTGGGACTATATGATGAGTGTGGTGTGGTGTAAGTGTTTACCTTCTCCTCTTGACTGTCAAGTACAGTCTTGGTTGGAGAGAGCTTTACCTCCAGTTTTGCTAGATAAGTGCATCTCTCACAGGTTGTGGTGTTGGGTGGTAGGAGGAGAGGGTTGTCTGTGTACATGAGGCAATTGCTACATTGTCTCAAGATGCCCAGATTCATCGGATAGGCAGGAGAGAACACTGGAAGCTGACCCTTGGACATGCCTGAATAAAAAACTACTTTACTCTAGACAAGTGAGGAAAGTGAGTATAAGAGCTGTTTTTCTCTAAGCAAGTGAGGAAAGTAAGTACAAAAACTGCTTTCCTCTAGGTAAAGAGGAAGGTTAAGTACTGTAGTAATTTGTAGATTATTTAGCGCTAACAAGTTCTGAACAAGTGCTCAGCATGAATAAGCAAATTCAAGTGCTAAAACTAAGAATCCGTACCTGGATGTTGTGGTAGATAGGCTACCTAGTGCTTACCACTCCCACTGATAAGCTAGAAGGCTTCCCTCCAACACTGAAAGGCTTGGGGGGGCTCAGAAGCATGCAAGCAGTCCTGGATACTGCAAATCTGTATCTGGAGTAGACTAGCTACAGGAAAGGTGGGAAATGAGCGCAAACACAGGCTTTTAAACCAGAAGGTTGAAAGAGATGGAAAAACTGCCCAAATGGCCAATAAACTACAATTTTTGGGCCAGAAACTACTCTTGTGCTAGATAGGCTACCTAGTACTTACCAGTCCCACAGATAAGCTAGAAGGCTTCCCTCCAACACATAAAGGTGTGGGGGGCACAGAAGCTTACAAACAGTCCTGGATACAGCAAATCTGTATCTGAACTAGACTAGTTACAGGAAAGGTGGGAAACTAGTGCAAACATGGTCTTTTAAACCAGAAAGTTGAAAGAGATGGAAAAACTGCCCAAACGGCCAATAAACTATAATTTCTGGGCCAGAAACCACTTTTGTGCTAGATAGGCTACCTAGTGCTTACCACTCCCACTGATAAGCTAGAAGGCTTCCCTCCAACACAGAAAGGCTTGGGGGGCTCTAAATCATACAAACAGTCCTGGATACAGCAAATCTGTATCGGGACTAGTTTAGTTACAGGAAAGATGGAAAACAAGCGCAAATGCGGGCTTTTAAACCAGTAAGTTTAAAGAGATTGAAAAACTGCCAAATGGCCAATAAACTACAATTTCTGGGCCAGAAACCACTCTTGTGGTAGATAGGCTACCTAGTTTTTACCACTCCCACTGATAAGCTAGAAAGCATCCCTCCAGCACAGAAAGGCTTGTGGGGCTCAGAAGCTTACAAACAGTCCTGAATACAGCAAATCTGTATCTGGACTAGACTAGTTACAGGAAAGGTGGGAAACAAGCGCAAACACAGACTTTTAAACCATAAAGTTGAAAGAGATGGAAAAACTGCCCAGACGGCCAGTGGACCAAGCTTATAAGCACACCTTGACCTGTACATCTTTAACACTAGACACTAACAAAAATGTAATCAAAAACTTACCAAAAATAAAGAAAAATAAACTTTGGAGGAAAAAAAGTATTGATTCATTCTCTACTAGAGAGGAAGTTGGGAGAAGGTCACTGGAGGGGGCTTGTTAGGATAAATAGGTGAAAATCTGATTTTTCGTGTTAAAATGCACAAACAAGATGAGCGCAGTCTTAATTGAGAATTCAGATGTGTTTTTATGGTTCCGATTGGCTCTAGCCTAACTGCTGAGGCTGAACTGTAGAACTATTAAGCCATGCACCAAAAAGGATTTGAGGATCCAACTGCCAAAATGTAGATTCTAGCGAGCTCAATGAGCCCATATAGCTGGGGGTTTGGACACTGCAAATCCCCAAGTAAATTTTGAAATTTGACCAATTACAAAGGCATTTTCAGGCCATATAAAATTTGTATTAGAGCATATTCTAACTTGGAATTTCTAAGGTCAGTATTAAGTGTGTAACCTCTTTGGCTTATGATTCTATCACTAAAATAGCCTTATTTATTTATTTATTTATTTATTTAAGTTTGATGACTGGGGAAGTCCACTGAGCCAAGAAGAGCCCATTTTTAGTGGACGGCTGGAGAGAAAAGCTCCACAGTAATTGCAAGTTACATTTCACGTTACATAAAAACATAGTTCATATAACTAATTAAACATTTACAAATAAGCTCCATGAAATTTGCAATTGGCTTGTCACAATGTTACAAAAATGAAAGACATAATTTAATACAGCAATTTCAACATTTACATAAAGTGAATATTGTTATAAACTCAATTATAGGTTTAACATTTCAAAATATATAGCTACTAGCCATTAGTAGGTTAGGAAAATATTATGCATGGAAAGGGTAATAGTATATTTGAGATTGGAGAGTATAGTACAATAGATATTAGACAGAAAATTAGTTTTTGGTAGGGGAGGGATTGTTTTGGGTGAGATGAAGGAATATTAGCGGTAGCTGGATGGGTCAGTGCAAGGTGGATTGAGGAGGGGGGAAGGGTTTAAGTTGGAGCATGGCAAGGGCATTCCCATTTGGAAGAAAGATGAGAGAGTGCTGAGATTTGAAATTTGTGTTGTTAGGTAGGTTGTGTAGCTGTGTGGGGAGAGAATTCCACTGTTTAACTAAGGAGTGGGATAGCAGTAGATGGCCTGGAGGTTGTGCAAGTTTGTGGACCTGAAGGAGATTTTGGTTTTTGGGTCTGAGTGAGTGGTTGGGAATGTAAGGTTTTAAGGAAGCAGTGAGAGCTGGGCAGTTGGCAGGTTTAAAGATGAGCTTGTGGGTAATGGTGAGTTGTAGGTAATTGAGGTAGTTGGGTAGTTCAAGCTAGTTGAGGGTGAGGAGGGAGTGGCAGTGGTGGGATGAGTTTTTTGAATTGGTTGCAAATTTGAAGATCTTGTGGTAGAAGGATTCAAGTTTGGGCCGAAGGCTAAGATGGAGATTGGTGAAAAGAGGGGCACCATACATAAGGGAGGGGAGTAGGAAGGTGGATGCAAGAATTTGACGGGTAGAGGGGCTTAGGAAGTGGTTGTGTCTGTAGAGGAGACCTGGGTGTCAAATTTTAGTTCTTCATCAATAATGATGCCAAGAAGCTTGGTATTGGGAACGATTTCAAGGAGGGTGTTGTTTTGACTTTGTATGATGAATGTGGATTTGTCAATGATGGATTTTTTGGTAGGGGAAAAAAACATTAGTTTGGTTTTATTTGCATTTAGTGCCAGATGGTTAGACTGCATCCAGGTTTCTGTTTTGGAGAAGGCTAGTTCTGTTTTTGCTAGGAGCTCGGAGGTGGAAAAGGCTGAGCAGATGATTGTTGAGTCATCTGCATATTGAATGATAGAGGAGTCTGGGATGGATTGGTGAAAGTTGTTAATGAATAGGTTAAAGAGAAGAGGGCCAAGAACAGAACCTTGTGAGACACCTGTCAGTGTGGGAAGGAAGGAAGGGGGATGTGGAAGTTTTTCATTGGACAGCTTGTTGGCGGTTGAACAAGTAGCTAGAAAACCAGGCGATGGTGGTGAGAGAGAGATATATGGTGGAGAGTTGGGATATAAGTAAGTTATGTGAGATGGTGTCAAAGGCCTTTGACAGATCTAGGAATAGTGTGGATACGAACTTGCCTGAGTCACGTTCGAGGTTTATGGTTTCAAGAAAGGAAAGAAGAGCAGTTATGATGCTGTGGCCAGGGCGGAAGCCATGTTGTGTAGGGGAGAGGAGATTGTTTAGTGTTAGGTGTGCTATGAGTTGTGCTTGTATTGTTTTCTCTAGTATTTTAGAAAGAGGGGAAAGGATGGCAATAGGCCTGAAGTTGGTGGTATCAGTATTTTTGCCACCTTTGTGGAGGGGGATGATGTAAGCATGGCACCAGACAGAAGGGGTGTATGATTCTTGTAGGGATCTATTTATAAGTGTAGAGATAGGATAGGCAATGCTGTCTGCAGATTTTTTGAGGAAGGTGGGTGGAAGGTTATCAGGTGCATTGCCACAGGGTTTGAGTTTGAGGAGAATTATTTGTATAGTGCTTGTGGGGATGGGCTTGAGGGAGAAGGATGTGGAGGAAGGTTGATTACTGGAGTGGTGGTTGGGGGAGGAGGGAGTGGTGGTAGAGGAGGGGGTGGGAAGGAAGCTGATAGTTTAACTATGCAGTCTATGAAGAATGAGTTGAACTGGCTGGGTGTTTCAAGGTTGGAGAGGTTGGGGTCTGGGCAGGGGTTTTCTTTGTTGCCAGGATGCAGCATGGATGAGTCCCAGAATTTTTTGGGATTTGTTGAGTGCAAGGACTGGAGTTTGGAGTAGTGGGCTTTGCAGTCTTTAGTTATTAGGTTTTTTGCGGCGTTTCATAGTTGCTTATACTCTAGGAGGGTGTTAGAGTTTTTACATTTGTGATATTGTTTCCATTTTTTGTCCCTTTGGTGCAAGGCTAGTTTAGTATATTTTGATAACCATGGGCAGGGATTGGTTTTGATGTGCTTGGTTCAAGGGAGGGCTTGCTGATTGAGAAGGGTTAGGAATGAGTGGTTAAAGTAGGAAATGGCATCATCTAGAGGAAGGGTTTTTAGAGGGCACCAGTCAGTATGCTTTAAGCATTCGGAGAAAGTTAGAGGGTTGAAAGAAGAGAGGTTGGAGGTTTGGATGTAGTGGTGTTGTTTATGCAGTGGACATGGTCGGTGAAGACTGGTAGGTGACTGCTGAGAGGATCAGGTAATGTTTTGGCTTTGGTGATAAGGTTTGGATGAGTTGTCAGGATCCAGTCAATGATGGTACCAGGGGTACCATCTTTATTTGGTCTGGTTGGAGATTGTATTAGTTCGGAGAAGTTGTACAGGTTGATTGTGTGGGATGGGGCTTCAGAGTTAATAGTGTTCCAGTTGATTTTGGTATCACTGAGTATATAGGTTTCATTTTTTATATTGGAGGAGAAGCAGGACAGGATGTTTTCAAGAGTTTTGATATTATTACCAGGGGGAATATAGAGGGCAGTGATACATATGGACTTGTGGTTGTTTATTTTTAGTAAACCTATTATAACTTTAGCGTTGGTATTTTATTGGAGTAGGGAATTATGGTATGGGAGGAGGGGTAGATTGTTGCTACTCCACCTCCTTTGTTGTGGGCTCTGTCATTGTGAATGATTTAGAAACCTGGTGGTAGGATTTCGCTATCTTTTATATAGGTTTTCAGCCAGGTTTCAGAAATGGCAGTAATGTCGGGGTGGTTATGGGAGAGCCAGGCATGGAGGTTAGGGATTTTCTTTTTAGGTTTTGTGCATTAAGTGTTGTGTGGCGAATGGACTTTGAGTTTGTGGGTTGAGTGGGGGGCTTGGTGAGATTGATTTTATAGATGATTACAGGGTTGGGGTGGATGCCGCCAGCTAGTGAGAGAGAGATGTAGTGGAGTAGAAGAGTGAAGCAATGTGTTGGACAAGGGTAGCCTTATTTTAATAACAAACACTTAAAATAAGTCCATCACATTTGCTGAAAAATTCACTCATTAAACAAAGGTGCTTCAGGGGCCCTCCAGCATTAGGGGCCCTGAAGCTTAAGCTTCATTAGTTTCATAGTAGATCTGCCATTGACCGCATTTATTGTAATTACCATTCCATGTCACCACTAATACTAAATTAGGATGTACAGGACAATTATGGTTAACAAAATACAAAAAAAAAGTGTTGTGATGCACTTAGAACATCACTACAGGTGAAGCATGCACAACTGAATACATATATATGCTTTCCTGTAGTCTGTATTCAAGCAGAATTTTACTTATCTTTACACTTGGTACAGCATAGTGCAACTCTCTCAGGTGCACACTTATCATTTACTAACATAGTACAATATGTGGCACACAGACACCACTGTCTTACACACACACAAACCTATGAACATTAATACTGAGCAGAGTAATCACAAAGACCAATGGTCAGGGCTGTACTTCATTTGACTAGCAAATCATATGCTGTAATGCTATACAACATGAAACAGCAAAAAATGGCACTTTACTAAACATTGGTAGCATTATTATTTCAAACAATATGTAAAACAGGCTACTACATACAAAAACCGAAACAGTAAAAATAAGGTATTAATTTAAAAGCTGAAAAATAAAGCATACATTTCAAATTTAGAATTCTAGTTTGTGGATATTGCCTTCCTCTGAAAGCATTCTGTATTCTCAAGTACCTTCCTTTGACAATGCTACTAGTGAATGAATTTGTCCTGGCACTGGCTTCCAGTTCTCCTTAAGATACATCTTGCCAAAAGCAGTTCTGACTTCTTCAAAAGATTATATTTCTATTGTTCTATCGCCTTAATGGCTGAACCATACAACCAAGCAAGAATTATGCAGCCCAATTTGATAGACTCTGTAGTGGCCTATGTTTGACTTACAGATGCTGACTTTCCTTTCCTACAGTTAGGATTATGCCAAAATATTTGGTTCATGCTGGATACGTGTGCCTGAAATGACATCTTCCTACGACTCATGTATCGAGTATTATGGCAGATATGAGAACTACTTAATATCACCCCAGAAATGTGCTGGGTAGCACTATGAAATATTATTTCTCTAAATATTGAAAAATAATACAAAATCAAGGGCACATCATGAGCATATTACTATAAGCATCTGCAAAGTATATATTACTACAATCATATTTCTAAAGTATCGTATTATTTTGGAAAACGCTATAAGATTATAGGACTTTTTGCAGACCTAACATTTGGTATCCTAGGAAAGTGTCAGTAGCTCTGAGTGGCACTACAGCTTGAGT
Organism: Protopterus annectens; assembly: GCF_019279795.1. Lineage (NCBI taxonomy): Eukaryota > Metazoa > Chordata > Ceratodontiformes > Protopteridae > Protopterus > Protopterus annectens. The sequence continues at coordinate 559,273,803 of NC_056728.1, read as the reverse complement.
ACTTTGATTTCTTCTGTGTTCCATTATACAATACTTTGTAAAGTACTTTGTGAGACTTCATATGCTCATAGGTACTCAATAAGCTATTGATTTGTAACCTTACATTCCCATGGTAGTTTTTAGCCATCGTATTTTGCATACAAATAACCTAGAGACTAGCCAAATATATGTGGAACACTTACATGTTTCCCCTGTTCTTGAGGGACAGGGGTGCTAAACTGGGGATGAATTTGTGATTACCCATCCATTCATTCAAATTGCATTTGAATAAAGTAAGAGAAGCAGTCAGCTTTGTACAGATTTGAAGACGGTTCCATAGATGTGGCATTATCTGTGATACAAACCTGTCCTTCCAACATTACCATTCATTCATTCTTCATACCAACTCATACATGGTTCAAGGTGTGGTATTACATTTAAACCAGCATTCCCAGGTGAATGCAGGAAGATTTTTGAGGCAAAGATCAATGATTTTGAATAAATATTTAGGTTCTAACTTTAATAGTTACAAGCTAGAACCTTCAAACTGTTGCTCAAGCTTAATTCCATTTAGGAGTGCCTTGGGCAGGATATATTAAGGCATTCTCACAGCATAAGAATAACTGTGCAACTACAGGTATCACATTCAGGAATGAACTGAGGCTGTAGAGTTGCCATTTAAAATATATACTTCCACTGTTGTTTTCTTTTTTCGGAAAGCATACACAGCTGCGTATTTCCTCTCTCTTGTTCCTACTATACCATCCTTTCTAGTTATTGTTAGAAACAATGGGAGTCTCCCTTTATGCTAAGCTCTAAAAAGACATTGTCATTATCATCAGTAAAATCATGTTTATGAAGATGCAATACACTTTAGAATGTAAAATTACCTATCATGTTATTTTGTTAAATCAAATAAATCTAAAAAAATAATTGGGTGTATGGCCTGCAATCAATGCCATGTGTTTTTAAACATGGGATAAAAATAAATAAAACCATTAAACATGCTAATGTAATTGCATTATGTATTATCTTAACAACATATCATAAAAGAAACATTAAAATCTCATTCTGTCTAAGCTGCTCACATCTGGAGATTTGCAGATACAATATGGCAGATAATTTCAAGCTTGGAACAGCATAGGAAGAGATGAGTTCAAGCCGATTTAAATTTTTGTTCTTGGAACTTCCATTAATCATTACTAGCAAACTGAATGGAATCTGCCTAGTGGTGGTGAGTAATGGTGGTTTTGTATGTATTGTTAATTCTGTGCTTCCTAAGTTACAAATACAGGCTGAGAGAAGACTGCACTGAGCCAGTTTATGTCTTAGTCAGTATTAAAAAATATTCATGAATTGAAGAAGGCAGAGAACCCATCCACAGAGTTTCCTTTATTGGGCAGTATAGTAATCAATGTGAAAAAAGTGGCATTTGTGTGTGTGTGTGTGTGTGTGTGTGTATGTGTGTGTGTGTGTATATATATTTGATTCCTTCTTATCCAAACTCAAAAAGAAAAAAAAAAACAGCTGTAGCTGTGAAGAAAAGAAAAAAAGCTGAGCAGTTATGTGTAGAATGGAATTTTACTGGAAACCAGTAGTAGTAGTATGAAAAGAAAAGAATTGCAAACAGTGGATCTGTACTGTAAACAAGTTGTAGTGCAAACTTACAGGACAATGATTCAACAATCATTAAAGTCCCACTATTTAAAGGTATTGCTGGCAGACCATGTATTCAGTTTAGTACAAATCTGACCCATGTGCACAGTCCAGTTAAGTTACTCGCTCAGAATCACAGAGCAGGCAAATGGAGGATGAGGAAATCAAAACTGGACAACAGAAAACAGCATATTATTTTGAAGTAGGTATACCTATAACTCTCAGCACCAAGAAAACAAATACAAATAAATAAATAAATAAATAAATAAATCTCACCAAAGGCCCCCTTATATACACAGAAAGAGCTGAGAGGCTATTGGGTTCAAAACCTCAGGATGCCAAAACAGTAGCAGTAGGACAAATGCTCATAAATGTTAACGTTTACTATGAAGAACACGACTGCTACAGCTGAAATTTATACATAAAAAGGTAATACCTAACATTATAGAGAATTTAATATAATTAATATTTATATACATCATTATGAGATGCAAATAGTCTGCTGTATTTCTGCCTCCCTATTGCAATGCTGGCAGTTGTAAAGACAAGTGTCAACAGCCTAAAAAAAAAAAAAAAAAAGACAAAAATCCAGGAGAAGAGGGAATCTTAAATATTTTTGTTCATTTTTAAACTTCTGCTTTGCCGGGGCAAGCCCCCACTTCCCAAACTTATATATACCAACCATGAGACTACCATATATTAGGGAAAAGAAAATATTCTGAGAAATGGCAATTTCAGATGATTTATGTAAATCATTTTTAAGCCATTAAGTTTCCATGTTATGGGATTCACTAATGTGGGTCCCAACCATATTTTCACTTTTGAATTAATAAATCCACATGTTCAGTATGTGCATGGGCAGGGCTACACTCTCAAGATCCACACCTCTTCCACCATGTATATGCTGTGATACAAGCTTGAAATGCACACTGCTCACCAAATAATGTGAGGTCAATTGATCTTGAGCACTGCTATCTTGGCCAGTAGCCAGCACCTGCCTCAACCAAGTAAGCTTTATATCATACAGGTACAGATCAGAGTTATTATCACTGGCTACCAGGATTTTACCCACCAAAGACGGCCAGTAGCCAGCACCTGCCTCAACCAAGTAAGCTTTATATCATACAGGTACAGATCAGAGTTATTATCACTGGCTACCAGGATTTTACCCACCAAAGACTGAGCTCAGTGCCTCCTAGTGCAATCTTTTTGCTCATACATACAGTACCCCCCCACACACACAGACAAACACAATATTTTCAATGAGGTGCTAATTATATCTCTCAACTGACAGCACGCCCTTTCTTGTGTTTATGTTAATGCTGCTATCAATTAGAGACACTGACTTTTTAAAAACAGTCAGTGTTTACCCTTAAAAATAAACCAAGCATTAGATATTTGTATGATAACAACAGCTTCACCAATAACTCTTCTACAGGTAAAACTCAATGGTTAGCAGTACACCATCCCATTTCATATACCCTTAAGTTAATAATAAATCACCATAAGCAATTGAAGTTGCATAACAAATTTCTTTACTTGAAATAAATAAAATTTGTTAAAATCATAAGTTTAAGCACCTTTAAACATCCACAAAGAAAATACAAAGTAAATATGTTTAAACAGGCAAATGCACTGGAGAAGAATTCTAACAGCTAATCTAGACCTATCACTATCAGTAGTTGAAGAAATATATTGGATTTTCATCTACTTGAGACTTAGATGTAAAAATACAAATTGCATACTTCCATGGGCAAAACATGATCTAATATGAGCTGCTTCCAGAAATATAATCTCCTGAAACCTCCAGAAGTTAGTTACTGTCTAATTTTGGATTCAAACGTTGGTGATGATTTTTATTCTCAGGGTTTTAGATTGGCAGTGCAGAAGTACGAATGTGACAAATGAATGCTCAAATAAGGTAATGCAGCTAGGCAGTGCAAATGACTATACATTTGAGGAGCGCATTTAATTTCAGTTTTAGCATTCTAGCTGTCTTTCATATGAAAGCAACATTGCTACTCACCCTCTAGAGAATAAAGTTGTTCCATATAGAAGTTTCTTAGAGAGAGCTTTGATCTAAAGCCTCTACTCATGGTAAGGCGTATTTATGATTTTGGTCCTAAAATGATGTTTACATCAATTAGATTTTCTAAAAGTCCTTGTGTGTTTGGAATTTGCATGTGACCAAGCATAGCTAACTTTACCACTACATCTGGTATGGGAAATATACTGAGTGGGTGACACTAGTGCTTGATCTTGGGCTAGTTTTCTGAAATTTTGATTTTTTTTTTAATTTAATTTCCCTATTCTGATATCTCTATCTTACCTATGGGCACGAAAAGTGAAGTAACTACAATGAGGGAGGTACATTTATGCCCATGTCCTGATGCAGACTCCTGGTTCTGCTTTTCCACCTATTGTCTACCTACTGCAGGTCTTGCCATCTCACCAGGGTGTTTTGAGATAATGCAATGATGCATGAACACCAGATGAGACACAAGAACTGGATGTTGGTCACTAAAGTCACAATCCCATTCTGGGCTGTCTTCTAACATCCACCCAACCTGCTAAATGAACCCTAACCAATATCACTGTGAAGGAAGTTCTCCGTTTGTGACATTATGTCAGCTCTGTTTGTTTATGTAGGTATTGATTTATTTTTCATAACTGGACTTAACATAAACTGACCCTTTTAAGAATAACTTGGGTCACAGTACCTGTTACGATCAGAAAAAGATATCATGCAATGTCTGGAAGGGTTAGACAGAAAAACGCGGCATATACAGAAAGAAAGTATTTATTTCACCTTTAGCAACCACCTAACCTTAATAAAATCAAGTAGCAGGTAAGATCAGATGCATTCATTTTGGGTATGTAAGCTATACCATGATTTTTAAAACATGGTAGCAGTAGCTAATTCTGGTAGAATGCAATCACAGAATTTTTCAGCAGTTCATGAAATGTTATTTCACCAGCCTCAGTTAGAAACCTGTTATGACTAGCGATTTAGGAAATATGTCAGGTTTATGACTGAACAACTGTGGATCTTGTGATTCTCCTAACGCATGAGGGGGCTACTCACTGTATATGCCCATAGTGATCATAAAACTCAGATGCAGTTTACAGATCTCCACTAATCAAAGAACAAGGTAGATGCATGTGGTGTAATAAGCCTATGGCAAGGTACATTAGCCAATATTAATATTGAAATGCAAAGAATACAGGCTTAAGGGTGGTGTAATGGTTAAGGTACTTACATCACAGACACAAGGTACAGTGTTTGATTCTCACCTTTGGAAAGGAAGTTAGCTAGATTAATGTTCATCTATGAACTGAAGAAGCACTTCAAATGCTGTGCCCAATACATTGTTAAGTTTAAGCTATACTGATACCAGACTAGCAGAAAAAAATTGCAAAATGGCTGGGAAATTTCTAATGTATAGGATACAATTTAATGTTGCAGATGTTAACTGATTAGCAGCAGAGACAAGTTCTGTAGGAAAGTGGTATGCATTCACAATGACCAAACTTCTTATTTTCAAATAAAAGTGTATTAGCTTATTCAAAAATAGTGATTCATACAGGGATAAATAAAAACATTAAACACACACACAAACACACACACACACGTACACGCACACACACATGCACACGCACACACACACACACAAAATGCTGCAACCAATAATATGTGGTTGGTGTGCAAGGTACATATATATTAATCTACATCCAAGATGTTTGGAGACAATATCCCAATGGTCAAGTGGCTTGCATATTGTAACTTTACATAAAATATTTGTATATACAATAATATACTGTATGCGTAGTACGTGAAGCAGACTACATATTGTATGCATGTATATATATATATATATATATATATATATATATATATATATATATATATATATATATATATATAATATATATATATATATATATATATATATATATATATATATATATGTGTGTGTGTGTGTGTGTGTGTGTGTGGCTATATAACACCTATGTAGTACAGGAAAAAGCTTATATTTTTAGGTACATATAGTAATATCTATATATAATATATGTGTAATATTTGAAGTGGCTTATATTTTGTAAGTATATATATATATATATATATATATATATATATATTTATATATATAGATTCACTATACACTCTCGATATACTGAAATGTTGAATTTCAGTATTTCGAGACTGAATAGTCAAAAACTCACATACCGAAACCCAAAACTGCGAACAGCACAATCGCGACCATACACACACACACAAACCAGCACATAAACACACACACACATAAACACCTACCTAACTACAGGAAAACAAACAAAATAACACACACAAACACAACATAACACAAAAACTAATCTACCCTACCTATAAGCAGGGGGGCAAGCAGCACTCATGAACTCATACAAATGACATTTACAGTAGCTACTAACATAGGTCAAAAATACTACCATACTGGTCATGATCAAACTTAGATGGATTTTAAAATAGCACATTAATGCAAAGCAATATGACAGGCAACTGGATTACTCCAAACAGCATATAACTTTATCTTAAAATAATGCTTTGGTTTAATAAAAAATTAAAACTTAATAACTAAATGAAAGCCTTTCTGTTACACTAACACTTGATATACTATACAAATTTCACTAAAGTAATATATATTGTAAAGAAGATACATTAATTGGAAGTGGGATCTTCAGAAAAGGGAGTGCGGCAAATTATGTAGAAGTAACTGCAAGTTGTTAGAACAATACAGATAGAATAATGTCCAGGAAGAGGAATGAAATTTAAGAGAAAGCAGGCCTTGATTAAGAGAAGAGTTGGAATTAAGTTTAAGGATTGATAATAACTGGGTAAGGGAGATTTGTCTTTGGAGATGGGGATATTTATGAGCTGGGGAAAGAGTGGGGTAGGTAGGTTGATTTATAGGATTAGGGATGCATGCAGGGGTGAGTGGACACAGAGGAACAGAGGTAAATGCAAGGTATTTATGAAGGAATAACAGACTGTTCAAGGGTAGATGATTTATTGTGGGGACTACGTGGTAGGGTAGCAGAAGAGTGGGATAGATTAGGTGGGGGCTTAGGTGGTACAGTGTGCAGTGTTGGTGGTAGGTTCAATGATAACACACCTCTAAGCATCTTATAAGAGGTATATGATATACCCTGGGAGTTGACTTTAATGAAGTCTAAAAGATATATAGTGTCCTTGGAAGGTGAAGTGGAAGCGGACACCTCTGTATTACCAGTATGGAAATTAGAGGAGATTTTGGTTAAAGTATAACTTCTGGGAAGCTGAGAGGTATTGCTCAAATCAGGATTAGAGGCAAGGAGTAGCCTAGGGGTGTCATATAAGTGGAGTGTGGCTCAAACTTAGTGTATTGCGGTGTATAGCAGTTGGGTGAGTTTTTTTTCCTGTCAGTTAAAGTTCTGATTACTAGGTTTTAGCTATGGATATGAATACATTCCATATGTTTACAATGTCATGTATTGAGTTGTCTTTATTTGAAAATAATAAAAAGAATATAGAAAGAAAGTATTTCTAATTAACAATAGACAAGAACAACTGTGAGAAGTGTAATCAACCATGAGCACAAATAATTGTTTCAGTGGTAAGTACCTAACAGCTGTCAGAATCACTTTTCACTGGATAGAATAGGGAAATGGGTATCTGAAGATCCAGGGAAAGAGAATGAAAGTTTTTATGTGATACTGTCATTAGTTAAGTGGGGAAGATGTGAAGGAGCAGAGTCATTTACATGTCTCTAGCACAGCCGATTATAGGTCCACTATGTGTTATAGTGAGTAATTGTTGATTTCCTTGAAGACATCCTTTGGAGGACTTAGCAAGATAGAGAGTAAAACATTATTCCATAAAATAGGATACTCTCTTCTCAAAATTATAATAGATTTGTTAGGATCAATGATCCTATCAAAATCCTTTAAAATAAACACCCAATTATGTGTTATTGAATGCATGAAAGAGGTAACCCTGTTATTCTTACATAATTATTTATAATAATACATTGAAATATCAGAACTATTTATAATAATAGGTTGAAATATGTCTCCTGTTGATGTATTCATGCAGTGTAAAAATATTCTGCATTTTTATTAGATTTATCTGATTTATTTTAAGATCCTACTTTTCCTAACATTGCATATTTAATGGAATACTTTGTTGCACTCACTATCAGACACCATGGATTTAAAAGAAAAAATCATGAATTACATCAACATTCTTGCTACAAATAGCATCTTCCAAAGGTTGCCTAGCTAACACTGTTCACTTTTCCAAGTCTCATACATGTACTTTCTTGGGGTGATGTCCTGGTCACTGTTAAACATTGCGGAATTAAACAGAAAATAGCATGGATTACAGGAGCATAATTTCTAGCAAAGTGGAAATCTTTCAAAGTTTGCTCAGCTGAGAATGCTCATTATGTCCTTTATTGCTGCAGCATAAGTAAATGCAGGCAATAACAATGATTCAACCACTGAGCTAGAAAATGTTGTAAAAATGACTGAAGTTAAGGTCAAACAAATGAGCTCATTTATAAAAAATGCACCGCACTGACTGATTGTTCCCAAAAGACTACATGCTATATTACTGTCACTGGATGTCTGACACATTACAAAGCACATGGATACATATGATTACTCTTACTATAAATGACAGCTGCAGTTCAAATGTGGAGTTAAAATATATAAAATATAACAAAGTATTCTTACCAAGTTAATTTAGTCCCAAAACCATGGTCCTCGTGTTCCTGGAATTTGTGTCAGTTCAGTCAAATCATGATTTATGTGTGCATGTCAGAAAGTCTGGACAATTGCTGTAGTGAACCTGTGGTGCATCAGAAACTGCCAGATCCAAAACGAATGAGGCTCGGTGCAAATAAACATTGCAATACAAATATGGGAATAAACTGGGCACCAGGGCCTGTGTATAATGTCTTCTATTTAAATGCCATTAGTGAACAACTTGAATGGCATTCAAACAGCAACTTAAAGCACTTTTTCTTGTGGATAGGAAAGTTCTCATGTCCTCCCAGTACAAGAAGCTGTATCCTTGCACTTCCTGCTTGTTGCATCTTTGGGAAAAGGAGATTCTCGCCTGCAGTGATTTCCTTCACTGAAGTATGCTATTAACGTGCTATGCATTCCAGGGCACTTTGTTCATAATACATGTTCACTGGCATTCTAATGGTCCACAATAAATGAATAATGGTATTAGCATGAAATGGAATTCCTTACAGAAAAAAGCATGTCATAGTGTGCCATTTGTTTCAGTATTGGAGTATATGAACATTTCACAAAGCTACTTTGAAAATGATTGTTGGTTAAAACATCTATTGAAAGAAATAACAAACTAAATTTCATAACAGTGTACAAATTCCAAAAAAGAAAAATAAATATACTGTAAAGTTTAAAAGGATCTGCTATGCCTTTGTGGACATCAATGCACTGTCAACCATCTGTCACAGATTATCTTACTGCTGCTCAGTACACCACCATAATATCATTAAAGTAAACTAAATGTTGATATAATTTTTGTAGGAAAATGGACTGTCTTCCGCCCCAATATGCTAGAATCTGCCCACGTGCCACCATCCTTAAATATATAAACTCTGAGATCACTCTAATTTATTTATTTATTTGACATTTGTTAACCGGGTTGGTCCAACTGAGCTAGAAGCCCATTTTAGTGGAGACCCGAGGAGAAAAGCTCCAGGAAATTATATATAAATATTCATAGAACATAGAAAAACCTATATTATAAGTTATACAATGTAGTAAAAATAAAAGTAAAACATGGAATATGCACAAAAAGTTAAGCACAATATAGTTCCAATAAACAAATAAAATGAGATCAATTTAACAGAATTTAGCAATTTCAAATATGCACAATATATTTACAGATGAGGTATGGGATGTACAAATGTAAAGGTAGATTGGAGTCAATGTACTATAAGAATGTCAGTAAACTACAAAAATGGACAAATTGCATACATAATTGCATTGTTTTTAGTTGTAGGGAATACATAGTAGTCACACTACTACATGAGTATAGCTACTTAAACATGTTGGAAAAGCAGATTCAAAGAATTGTAGCCATAAAGATATTCGAGAGGAGGAGAAGTTAGTTAAAGAAGGAAAGAAAAAGGTTGGAGAGATGGGAGGGTTCATGTAAGGCTCCTGGCAAGGGCAGATCCATTAGCTTAAAAGAAAAACTTTTAGTTGCTTTTTGAATTGATTTGTATTTGGGATGTTTCTTTTAGAGTTAGGAAGTTTGTTCCAGGCTAAAGACACACTGTAATTGTAAAGTACTTTTCTGATGTTTTTGTTGGGTTTATATATGTATGTATGTATATATATATATATATATATATATATATATATATATATATATATATATATATATATATATATAGATCTAGGACAATCTACCGAACGCCCATAACACTGAAACTAAAACAGCCGAACACACTTTAGCGAAAGTGCTTTTCACCGTAAAAGCACCTTCGCTAAAGTGTGCAAAAAATAAATAAATAACAAAATTAAAAACCCACAGAACTCATGTTTACGCAGGGGGTCTAGCCCCCCCTGCATCCCCCATATGGGGGGCTGCACCTCCCTACCTTTATATTCTTACTCTGAGATCGCACTACAGTGGGAAAAAGGGAATATTCCCTTATCCCCACTGTGCTACGATCTCAGCAAAATCCTTTTCCCCACGTTTTTCTCTGTTTTTATCACACTGTCAAAAAAGTGGCTTTTTGGTGAAAGGCACTTTCGCGAAACTATGCTCGGCCTTTTCACTTTCGGTGAAACAGGCATTCGGTAGACAGTACGGATCCCATATATATATATATATATATATATATATATATATATATATATATATATATATATGGTTCTAGGTTATAACACTGACAGCACACAACATCGACAACAACATCACCGACACCACATCATCGACAGCTCACAAACACGACACCACACACACTCAACACATCACCACAACAACCAATAAACAAAACAAATTCCCTGACCAAAAACCACACACACAACACAAGCACACCTAAATCCTAACAAACAAACACTAAACCTTACATACACAACTATCCACTACCCTAACCGAAACCCTAACCCTAAGGTCCGTCACTATCGCACACTAACCTAACCCGCTCCCTTACCCTAACTCACTTAACCCACCCCTAACCCAAATAAAGTCACTACTGCACCTTTACCTAACTCGCGCCCTAACCCTAACTCACTTAACCCGCCCCTAACCCAAAACAGTCACTACTGCACCCTTACCTAACTCGCGCCCTAACCCTAACTCACTTAACCCACCCCTACCCCTACAGACCGCCAACATCGCACACTTACCTTACTCGCACCCTAACGTCCGTCACTACCGCATACTTACACATCCTTTCCCCATCTCGGTGTTTTCCGCGTCGGTGTTTCATCCGTCGATCTTCTCGCGTCGGTGATTTCGCTGTCGGTCTTCCCAGCTGTCGACGTTATAACCTAGACCCATATATATATATATATATATATATATATATATATATATATATACACACATACATATCTATATAAAATTTGTATCTAATTTGAAGAAGGAAACGTGTTTATTTTTTTAACTAACTTACTTTCGGATGTAGTAAATTTAGATATTAAGGGTATAGGCCATGAACTCCCTCATTGGATTGCATAGGGGGCACAGTTCCTTGCAAAAATGGTCTTAGACTGTGTTGCACTTTCATACATACTGGTCAGTCAGCTGGTGATCAAGATACCTAGCTTTGGTAAGGTCAGTGTAAAACACATCTAGCAGACACAAAAAGGCTATCAAAACTACACTGCCCTAGAAGCTCTTTGTTCATACAGCCAAAGAAAGAATTTAACGTGCTGCAAATCTATGACTCAACAGGGACTAAGCTAAAATATACTGCTCAGTATATTCCTCAAATAATTAATTATTAGCATTAATTTACGAGGGAAAAAGTCCAACTGAGCCATGATGGGTGTCTTTTCAGTGGAGGTCTGTGTAGAAAACTTCTATCGATCCACAAATCTTACAAGATGTAAAGCGATACAGTGCAATAGAATACAAGGCAAAACAGCAAATCTTAACTATCATATCTAAAATCAGAAGTCATAGACCATAGAAATCCTTATATTCCATAAAGTTACATTTCAGTTTTACTGTAGCAATAATAAGCTACTGAGGCTTCAGATGAGAACCCAGAAGTTTAGATTATGACCTGTAGTTTGCAAAGCAGAAAAACAGGGAGTCATTTAAACATTTATAGGCAGATAGGTAAGCTGTAGTGTGTCATAATGTACTGTGTCATGTTTTATATGTAAATTTTAAAATAGATGTCAGTTATTTATATATTTCTTTATTTTTGGGTATAAGTATTCATCTAATTCCCATTTTGTGGTAATTTGGAAGATTGTGTGAGTTGATTGCTGTCTCTTTTATAAATATCAAAAATATGTAATTTTATGGTTTGTCCCTGTGGCAGTGAAGAATAAAGCCCTGCCTATGACCCAAGTGACCTGTGTTCAGTTAGTGGCAAGGGTGCTTGAGGAATCAGGTGGAAGCATGAACTTAAGTGACCAACACAAGCTCAGACATCCTAGATGAGAGGGAGGTAAAATGTCTGACTGCATTTGTGACATGTACCATTGAGGAGGTGGTTATTCAGAGAAGAGGCTGGGCGAGCTCATGTTTCTAGTGGTACATGAGAGCCACTGTGCAGAAGGAGCTAGGTTGAAGTGGAAGCATACACATTTCACCCTTAACCAAACAGCTGATATGTGTTGATGAGCCACCTATTGGGAGGGAAAGGTTGCTTGTCTGCATGAACTGCTGGGTGGTCTACTACCTATCACATGACTTACACTGCAGCAGGAATGGATGGGTCAGTCGAGTATCTTTGGTAGTGACAAATGGGCAACAGGCTCTTGACTAGGCAAGGGATGCCTAGATTCTGCACTTACATGATAAATAGGTCAGCTGGCTGCAGGTAGGGAAGCCATCAGGGTAGAGTCCTATGGAGGTTTGGTGGGGGGACATGTAGTTTTACACAATGTGGCCATAATAGATATGTAAGACACTGAAGCTGTACAAGGCTCCAAGGAGACTATTAAGGTAAATTTCATTTAACCCTTCTTTTGCTTCATAATAGTTTTTTTGGAAGGTGAGGATTTTCTTCATTTCCTGCCAAGTGTAGAAGACTGAAGATTTTTTTATTTATTCATTTATGTAGAACAATGCAGAGATCTGCAAGATATGATACACACTTTATTCTGTGCAGAAATGTTGATGGCTCATTTTATGTTTTGATGAGTTTTCACTTACCAGAACTCACCAGAATGTTGTGCCTTAAACACTGTCCACAGGGATAAAATCAACTGCTCATAACTTTTCAGCTATGCATCCACTTTAGCAAGTTTGAGGTTAGCTTGTTAGTATCATTGAAGTTGTAAATTTTTGAGGTACAATAGTTTTCCATCTTTTTCTTATACATTTCTTTTTCCCAGCATGATTAAACTCAAAAGATTTATTCCCAAAGGATTAATACCAGGTAACACTTTAAATCCCAATAAAAAGGTCCTAACTGAGATATATTACCAGACCAGGCCATATGGATTCGTAGACTTTTTGCAGGGTCACCTTACCCCCCCCCCATCCCAGCACTGGGTATTCCCAGAATATGTGCAGCCAATGTCCCAGTACAGCGGCTCTACATTTCTAGCAGTTTGGCATCAACTCTACTGTACATCTTAGCTAACTTCTTCAGTATGTAAAAATATTTAACCCCACACTGCACTTTGAAAAATCTAAGTTTACTTAAATGCCGCATATCTCAAGGCAGCAATTAATTTTACCAAGTCTGTGCAAAATATCTCACAGATTAAGAACCTCCCCCACATGTACCTATATTTGTTTTTTCTGGGGGCCAAAGGTTTCTGTACAATGTATAATGTACCAGCCTCACTCTCTCCATGAAGGGATTCCGTCTGGATCCTAATCTCTGTAAGTCATGATATCTAACAAGGCTACTCATTTTTAAATTTAAATAGTTTATTTTTAACAGCTTAATAAGTAGCTTAGACTAGAACGACAACTTGCCTTGTGTAAAAGGGTAAATGGTGCAGAACTCTTCCCTGTGAAGTCCTTGTTTTCCTCATGTTGACTGACCCAAAATTGCAAATTTGGTTATTCCAATAAACCCTTTGTCACATCCAGGCACTGTACTCCCAGTTATATCTACTGATGATGGGAAAGATACATTTCAAGGAGGAGGTTCTCAACAATATTTCAAATGTATTCTGGGTTGCTTGAATATGAGATACCCCCAAAATAGAGTAGGACTTCAACTGAGACTGAATTTTATGTAACAAAGAATTATATAGTTGGGTTTGACCCCCCCTTTGACCCCCACATTGACTTATGAACATTTTAATACAAGTGGATTGTTTCAAAGAACTGATTATTCCAAATGCCAATATGAGATGCTCCCACTTCATCCTAGGTTGTTCATCTGTCCACTTAAAGCCCTTCAGACATGCTTTTACTTTGATTAGTGTCTATGGAGGGGTATGGATTGGAATACCAAGCAACGCATATAAAAACAGGGTAACACATACATGTTGTCAGATGCACCTTTTGGGGCATATCTAGACTTAAGTGTTTCATAGAGTTGCAATCCTAGGTAAAACATATTGCCTGGGTTTTCCAAAAATGGAAAGTCTACAGTATAATGTATGGAGAGGTGATAGTTTACGTTGACATCCTTTATTTTACTAGGGTTAGTCTTATATCCAGAGAGTTTTCCATAATTACTTCATTCTTCAAAAAAAAAAAAAAAAAAAAAAAAGGACAATTTTTCCTCAAGATTTGTTAGATAGGATTTGAAAATCATTCATATATATAATATTTGCTTGTGGTCTATACCAGCCAAGCTATATACTTGCAAGAAGGAGCTTCTCAACCTCACTATCAATTGTTCTAGACATATTGCAAAAAAGAGGGAAAAGGGTATCCCTGTTAGATAGCCATATTTATTGGTATAGGTGTGGGAAGTGACACATTTGTTTTTAATTTAGCTGAAGAACCATCTCCAGCAATACCATCACTGAGAGAGTTTCGCATAGGAAACTCCACCTGACTTTACCAAATGCATTTCTGCATCAACACTGGTTAACAGTAAGGGAGATTGTAAAAGTACAGAACTCTCTATAATTACTGACACGCTAAAATTATCAAATGTAGTTCTGTCAGGGAAAAAGACTGTCTGGTCTGCATATATTAAACTAGGAAGCAACTTTACCAGTAACTTTGGTAATATCTGTGCCACTACTGCCATGAAAAGTTTATAATCAGGATTTTGGATTGGAATAGGTCTATACATTGACGGAAGAGAAGCATTCTTATCTAGCTCTAGCAACTTGACCAAAATTGTTTTTTTTCTGATATGACTGTGTATGTTTCTGATATCTCATTGGTCAATACCAGAAAACTAGCTATGAAGTTTTTTCCACACCCCATTTCTACATATGTATGTGTGTGTATATACATATATATATATATATATATATATATATATATGTGTGTGTGTGTGTGTGTGTGTGTGTGTGTGTGTGTGTGTGTGTGTGTGTGTGTATGTATATATATATATATATATATATATATACATATATATATATATATATATATACATATATATATATATATATATATATATATATGTATATATATATATATATATAGTTATATACTCATTTTATTTTGCTTAAGTGTCTTACCTGCCATGTGTCTCCCAAGTGTCTTCAAAACTTTAGAGGCAGACATTGGGAGCATCAGATTTACAACATTAGCCTGATCTAACCTTAAAAAGAAAGCAAGTTCATAAAGTACTTTTGAATGGCACAAGATGAAGCATGCTGGTTTTCCTCTTCTGAATACAATCTTGAGTAAAGTTTTACAAAAACATCTTGGGTATCTTGGAGGGACAAAGTTGTTATTGCATCCCTAATCTGGTGTATTTGTCTTTCCAATGTTTGCTTACATAGCCATAATAAATATTTACTATTTGCAAGAGAGAATTTAAATTCCCTTAGCGTAGTGATTTTTGATCCAAGTCAGTGGTATATGCCAGGTACTGATTTAATTTGTCCATGATCTCCTGCATCTTATTAATCAGTTGTGGTTCATCACCCCTTGCCTGGTCTTGTGAATCTAGGGGGTCTCTCTGAAGGGAATTCTCTGTATTCCTATACTGGTTATGTACTTTGTCCATATAGACCTTAATATTATGTGCCAGCATGCATTTAAAATAATCCCTTTCCAAAATCACTTGTTAATGATCCCAACCAGAAAACTCTCTTCATCCAGTGAAAATCTCTTGCAAATGCTTCTGAAATTAATTATCTTTTCAGAAGAACATATTTCCTCTCCAATGTTTTATTAGCCTCCTTCTCAGGACCACAAAAGTAAAACTCATCACAGCATGACTGATAGAAAGATGGGGCTGTATTTAGTTTATATGACAAATAACTATGTTCTTTACAGGTCAACGCCCTCTCAAGTCTTGAAAAAGTTTTAAATCATGGTGAATAACATGTATAGATTTTGGTGGTTGTCCTAAAAAATAGTATGAATACCATCCCACATATTATTATATTTATTGAATAGTTTTCATACAGAGGATGGTAACTTACATCTAGGGCCCAGCCATACTTTTGAAATGACAGAACCAAGTTCCATTCCCCACCACAAATCACCAGCCCATCCTGATAGGAATTCTGTTCCTTAATTAGCATTGCCGACATCTCTGGATATGTACCAGGAGATATATATGAACATTGTTAATAGATATCATTTGCCCATAAATAATGCTTTTCTTGATGACAAATCTCCATTTAGGATCACCAATGTATTCTATTAAATAAAAAGGTTCATCTTTCAGTATCAGTATTATTCATAGGATCATAGGACCATAGGAGGATACTAGGCTAATGACCCTGGGGCCCTTACAAGCCTAGCCAAACATTTATCTCCAAAACAAACCTCACTCAGCACTTGTTGCCCCTGTCAATAACAGACACAGGTGGAACCCCTGGGACAAATTTGTGGTTTCCCATCCACTCATCAAGGTTGCGCTTGAAGAGGGTCAGTGAAGTGCTCTGTTTGACGTGTATGGGAAGTCTATTCTAAAGATGGGCAGCCTCTGTGAGACAAACCTGTCTCTCCAGCAGGTTTTGTTGATGTTGCATATTAGATTCAGGCCTTTCAAATGGGTAATGCACGAGGAGTTAGACTAACGGATATGGAGCATCTTTAGTAGGGCAGGGTCCGAGATTGCCTTGTGGGCAAGACACAGATCACTTCTGAGCAATCTGTATGATACTGAGTAGAGTGATAATGATTTGAGCCTGTCCACATAGGACAGGTGTTGGAGGGCATGGATTGTCTTTGTGAGGTATATCTGTGCCATACCAGTTGGTACAGATGTTTGGAGAGGTACATACCAAATGGGGCATTATACTTAATTAATGATCCTTTTTTCTGGATGCAATACCTTTACTTATGAGATGAACCAAGTAAAAGGCTTTTCTGACCACTTCTATTACATGATGGTCGAATGTGAGATTATCATCAACCAGATTACTCAGGTCTCTCACCACAAGTTGTGTGTTTAGGGGGTTGCCATTGATCTGGCAAACAGTATGGGCTGTGTTTCAGCCGAATGGTATGATAATACATTTTTTTGCATTTAGCTTGAGGCCATGACTTTGGCACCAGTCATTAGCTGCTGTGATACTGCCTTGCAGTATGGTAACATCATTTGGGGAGTCAATGACAGCATCCAACTTACAGTCTTCCACAAACATCATCAGCCACGGGCCTTTTGTCTTTGCCTGGACCTCTGAGAAGTAGATGCCAAACAGTAGGGGTCCCAGGACAGATTGATTGGAAACTCCACTAGTGACTAGTCTGCTAGCAGAGGTGAAGGTGCCTATTTTGAACTTGAGGGTCCTGTTGGTGAGCCACTGGGCCACACACCTGATGAGATAAGGATTTACACCAAGTTGTGTTAGCTTTTTGATGATGCCCGAGGGAGGGATTGTGCAAAGTCCTTGGCCAAATCAAGGCAAGCTGTATGTACTGACTTTCCCTCATCCAGGGCCTTGGCAGCAGTCTCAAAGAAGTCAACCAGGTTTAACAGGCAAGATCTGCCCTTGATGAATCTGAGCTGGGTGGAGTCAAGTGCTTGGAGATTGCCTATGCTCTTATTTATGAGATCCATAATAATATGATCCATGGCTTTACAAATCAGACTTGTCAAGTTAATGGGGCAATAGCTTCCAGGGTCAGTAATGGCACCATCTTTGTGCAAGGAGTTGACAATGGCAGTTTTCCACTCTGCTGGAATAAAGCCTGTACTTAGGGTGTGGTTGAATATGGTGCTCAATGGTGAAGCTAGTTCTTGCTGGAGATGGTGCAGAATACAGCTTGGGATACTATCAGGTCCCATGGAAACTGAGTTCCTTGTCTTGGATAGTGCCTTTAACACTTCATCTATTGAGATGTGAGGTGCAGGACAAGTACCGGGGATGTCAAAAGGGCCTTTGGGGGGGACAAAAGGGTGAAGTTTGCACTAAACCTATCTGGTAGCAGGTTGGCTAAGTCAACAGGATCAGTGTAAGTGATAATGTTAAGTACTAATTTAGAACAAACCTGGGCTTTGCCATGGAGTTTTCTAATGTAACTGAAGAAGGCTTTATGGTTTCCCTTTCTTTTGGATGCTAGTTTTGATTCATAATTGGCTTTGGAGGTTTTCATTACTGATCTAATTTGCTTGTTGAGGCTAAGGAGGGAGTTTTTCCAATTTGGAATTTGTTCCTTTTTACCCTTGTATAATTACCTCCTTCTTCTCCATTCCCAGGGATAAGAGGAATAATATCCCCGTGTGTAAGCTCCTATGAAAATATTATAATGCTGTCCATAAGTAAGGTGGGCTTCCTGTAGCAAAACAAAATGAGGCTTATACCTAATTGCGTTTCCAAAAACTTGATTTTTCTTGTCACATTCTGTGATTGCATTTATGTTCCAGAACTGCATTGTAAACTTAAGACATTCTGAATACATTTGCATACTTACCACCTTGACCAGACCTTCAATAGTTCTCTGTAGCTATGAATGTGCTGATTTTAACATAAAGAAAAAAATACGTAAGTTCACCCTTACAAAAGTTTTTCTGTTACGCATACCATAACTTCAGTGAAAAGTACTTGCAAACAAATAACAACTTAACAAATGTAGCAAACAAGGACTAAACATTGCAGAATTAGCTAAAACTATGTATAATAGATTGCATAAACACAACGATGAAAGCCAGGCAGTAATCGGCTCACAGACACTTTATGAAGTGAAGCTGGAATACACACTCCTGTGCTGCCTATTTTGGTTAAGTCAAACATAAAAAACACCTTCCTGCACCTCATACAAAAAGAGGGAAATAAATAAAATCATATAAATCAAATATTATCATTATGGATCCCTTGTGGACTTATGACATTCATAAACCTCCCTAGAGGGTCTAGTTATAGAAGCTTGAGTGTATTAATGCAATAAGATACACACAGACTCCCTCTAAATGTCTGACATAGGCTGGAATAAACAGCTTAAGTTTGTCCAAACCATGTGCCACTATCAATGTTCAGGAATGTCCAGTAATTGACATCCACTCATGAGCTTGCAATGCTGCTGTGTGTGTGCTGCTTTTTGCTATCCAGCAGCCTCCTATGAAATAGACGGTAAGGATTAAATGACTTACCCATGTGTAGATGCACCCCTTCAACTCCTGTTGATGATGAAGCCCCTTGTTATTGGCTCTGCCCTGCAACTTCTCCTGAAAAAAGCCTGCCTTACTTTCTTCATGGCATTCTTTGGAACCATAAACATAGCAGACTGGCCTGGTAAAATATGTTTTCCATCTATTCTCCCTGCACACCTTCAAACTGGTTAGAACTCAGCCCTCTGTGTGTGGGCATCTCCTGAGAAATCCTGGTGAATGAACACTTTATTTCTTTTAACTACCTGTTTGTCCAGAATCCAAGGTTTCCCCAAGACTTTCTCTCCTTGGTAGCATAATTTCAGAACTTGGGCAACATTGATCTAGGGAGATGTGGAGATGTTTGCTGTGGGATGCATATTCTGTGAACCTGCTCTACAAGAATCTCTTCAGCTGGCAAGCCTGAGCATTGTGCTAATTTGATCTTTATGTATTCAGAGCAGTTCAGTCCTTCCACCCTCTCCAGAATCCCCATTATCCTCAGATTTTGTTTTCTACAGCTATTGCCCCCAAGTTAATTATCTGAGCAGCATTTCTATGCTCACTTCCCAGTTTTGCATTCTCTGCCAGAGTTCCTTTAAGCATTGATCGTGAACCATTAATTGGTTTGAGTGCTCCAAAACAATGGCCTCAATTTCTTTTATCTTACAATCAAATCTGGAAATGTATTTCCCCAAAGTGGCATTAATTTTATGGAGTTTACCTATCATTAACTCTCAATAATTAGTCTTCTTACTTATCCACTACCCAGCCCACTATCTTAGTTTATAGAGTCTCTTGCTTGACTGGCCCACTAATGATAACCACAGGGCTCTGAAAACCTCCTCATAGTGTTGAAATCCTTTTATTTCTCCTCTTATCATGCCAAGATGTCCACTGATAGATTGTAAAGGGGTTTACCAGTATTTTTAAGGGAAAGTGGTTAAGCCAGCACTAAAATCAAACTACTTTTTACAGTTTAGTGGAGGAGAGTATGAGTAATTCAGCACCTTGTGACTTTTAAATCTCTGCTGCATGCCTGTAGGTTGTTTGCATTCTGTGGTAGTCAACACAGCGCAGCACAGACATAAATGTGCTTCTCAAGCCATCAAGACAATGTTGCTGTATTTAGTTGATTGCACAGTATACAAAGTGATGTTTGCAGACACCTAAAATAAACTGAAATATTACTCGCTTATATGACTAAAACAAATTTCTTGTCCACATTTGTTGTAAATTGCAAAACATATTGCCTACAGCACAGCTATTAGGCTATATTAATTTTATGGACAACGAATAGTCAAAATTATGCTTCTCAGACAAACAGGACCATGTTGCTATCTGTTGCTTCTTCATCAAAAAATGCATCAAGCAATGTTTGGAAATATGTAACATAAAGTGCAATATTCCTCTTAATTATATATGGCTAAAAATGCTTCCCATTCCACATCCCTTCTACATATAAATTGTTATTAAGGGGTATCACAGAATAGTGCTTGCTGAGTGGTGAAGGCCCTTTTGCTGATTGTTGCTATCCAATGCTTTATTTCTGAGTAGTGAATTATTGCAGCACCATTAATATTGATGCTACAAGTTATTTTATAACATTCCCAAAAGGATATCATAGACTGGTGCTTGCCAAACACTCAAGTCAGTTTTGCTTTATACGGCTTCAACATCAAATAATTGATATTTGTAAACAAGTTAAATAAAGTGAAATGCACCTGTTGCTTACCTGGTTAACAAACCTGTAGCACACAGTTTGTTGGTTACACTAATTTCATTGTGTACAGCACGGACAGAATCACTTTGATGTATGTTGCTGCCGCATAACAAAGGCACTGACTGTTATTTGCAAACCTATAAAGCAAAGTGCAATATTCTTTGTTGCTGTTTGTGAGGATAGCAGTCATGATGGTCTGCCTTATTCAAAATACTGCCAGTTCTTCATAAAGAACCCCATTGCAGGAATATTTTTATGAAGGTAAGGTATAGGGTTAGGATTGAGGGGAGGGGTTAGTGCTAATGTTAATCTTAGTACTTCCCTCAATTCTAACCCTAGGCCTTACTCCACAACAGTGCTAAGAGCTATAACCAAAACAGCCTTTTACTGTGGTCTTAGAAAATATGAATCAGAGACACAGTAGCATCATCTTATGATGGTCTAATATGTATGTCTCTGAATTGTGTTGGGTAACTGCTAGCGCTAATTAGCACTTTCTACTGATAATGAACTATGGTGGACCCTCCATGCATTCTCACCCACACACACACACACACACACACACACACACACACACACACACACACACACACACACACACACACACACTAATGGTAGCTCAGCACAGCACCTACACACACACACACACACACACACACACACACACACACACACACACACACACACACACACACACACACACACACACACACACACACACACACGCATACACACACACACTCACACACACGCACACACACGCACACGCACACACACACACACACACACCCACACACACACCCGCACACACACATATGCATACATAGACACTTATTCTAACGATCCTTTAACTAATCCGCTACTGCAGTCACCCAGGCAGAGGTCTATATTATATGCTCGAAGAGTCTTTTCTTCGAACACGTAAAGAGCGACACGCAAAGAGTGAAACCTGTAAACTGCGAACGACCACTTCTGTGAATTTTTTCCTAGGGAAAAAAATTCACTTGGCCATAGACACAATAACAAACTTTAAAACCCTAATCAAATGGGAGGCTCCACCCCCACACCCCCCAATGTAACTAAATATACCAACCCTTTGGAGAAAAGGGCAATTCCAGATAAACACCAGGCAAATTTTTTCACTGGGAAAAAATTTGCGGAAGTGGCAGTTTATGGTTTCTAGCGTTTGCTCTTTATGTGTCGGCATTTAAGCATTTGACGAAGAGACGCTTCGAGCTTCTAATATAGACCCCCCCAGGCAGATACACAGTTTCACACATGCACATGTATCCATCTGCATACACTCACACAAGAAGCCACACACATAGATACACACACACACACACACACACACACACCTCCCCACCACTACCTGTCCACTAAACAACCCTAACTCTTAACACAATCTCAGCCTTTGAAAGTAATGGCTGAATGTGAACTTTGGCTTAGTTAATTAACTTAGGCAGCTGTGTTAACATAAGCTGCTGAGTAATAGGGTTGCCACCTATTCATTTTTTTCCAGATTATCTGGAAAGCAAATTGGTTATCTGGTAGTCCAGAAAACACTGTACAAACTCCGGTATTCTGTTTCAAAAAAGGAAACAGACTATTGGAGTTTCTTAAATTGGGTGAGTTACTATGTTTTTTTACAGAAAAGCATAGTAAATAGGCTGAAAGAAGGCATCAAGAAAGGAAAAAGAGGGCATTCCCATCCACTGATGTCATAGTGACGTTACAAAATGCGTGGAACATGTGCGGGAGAAGGGGCAGGAATGGGCAGAGTTACAGGTGATGCGAGGGGTGTTGCCTTACTTCGGTTTTAGCCACAACAAAAGGTGGCAACCCTACTGAGTAATGCTGCTTAATTACCTTACATTAGGCATTTCTTGGGAAAAGCACATGGTTAATTAGCATATGCCACTCCCCCCAAATGCCATATTAGCATGTTGTATGCCTGATGAGATGGCCTACAGTGGGGGTCCCTTAGGTTGCAGCAGCATGTTTTAGGGCTTATTGCTGGTGACATCCCTTTCTGAATCCTGCCCAAATTTGTTACAGAAATGACATCAAAGTATGTGAATAAGATTTTTATATATCTGCATACATAAAGGACATTAAATTATTTGTTCAGAAAGGTTAATCAGTAGTACATCTAGCATATGAGTGCCAACTTATATGAAATAATCATCTGTCAGCATGTGATTCCCCTTATCTATGTACTGTGAATAGTATGACTTCCTAACTTCTTATCAAAGCAGACTACTTTGATTAGCACGTGATTCTACAGAGAGAATTGAAAGTCCACATTGATGATTCACCCTAATAATGAAAAGCAGAACATTGAAAATAAAATGTAAACAAACAGTACTTAAAGTCATGTCATGATTCATGATCAATATTAATTCTGAGGTATGTGACTGCAGAAGCTCTCCTTCAGGTGCTTGCTAGTCACATGGTACTTAATGTTACCTTTGAATGTTAGTACTGTTGGTTTGAGCCTGCCCAGAGGATATGTATTTTTTTTGCATATTTACACATGATCCCATCCCATTTGAACTTGTATTTACTTATTTGTACAATGCAGAATGTTACTTAATATAACACTTTCATAGCTAGACTTTTATTTATTTACTTATTTATTTATTTAGTGCATGGCAAGACCTTTGTATTCACTTCTTTTATGGAGTCCTTTCCTCAGCCAAGCCTTTTCCTGGTTTACTTTTGAAGTTCTGTTTTTTTGTTATTAGCGTGTATAACAGAGTTAATGATGTGGACATTCAATGCTTCCTGTACAATTAAATGTCAGTCAAAGCATACCTCTCAACCCTACAGATTTTCACAGAATGCTCAGATTTTTGCCTCCTATTTTGGTCCATTTTTAATAAAATTGTGGTTTTCTGGCAAATTAGTGCCAAATCTGTAAAGACTGAAGTTAGAAAATAATGACAGACAGTTGAGTTTGGACTTCATATCCTTCAAAAAATTATGCTAATGCAAAACCTGTTATTCTATCAACATTCTAAATTTGTAAGAGCTATATTTAAAAAATTGTCCCTATTTGTTGGGCCTTTGTCTCACTTTTACTTATGGCTTTGTCCATATTTCTTGCTCTAAGAGGTTGGGACATATGAATCAAAGTAGTCTGCTTCTATCGGAAGTTAGGTTATCAAGTTGCACTGCTATATCATTAGCCATGAATCCATGGAATGTCTCATAATACAAATACTGTGTATTCTTGTAGAATAATACACTATGAATCTCATGGAATGACTTGTAATACAGATACTGGGTATCCTGGTAGAATAATGCCAGGTTATTGGAAAGCTACTGTGGAAAGTGTGAGTCTTGTGGTAAAGGCACCAAAGTATATTTATACAGAATGCAATATTAAAATATTTTCCCCTAGATTTAATGAAATTCGTGTAGGCATAGTGTAGAGCCTACATGGAATGTTACAGTGTCCGTGTACACAGTTTCACCTCAACAGTTATCCATGCATATTAATTCTGGTGTGTTGCTGAGGGAGAGCCGTGGAGCACAGTTATTGAATCAGTGTAGGGAATGTGGTGCTAACTGTGTCCGCAGATTAGTAAGACATTCCCTGAACTGTCCAATTGTATTATAGCAATGTAATTTAATTTTTAAAATTTTTTTTATAAACCGTGTTTGCTTGGCGAGGAGCGCAGCAGTGCTAAGCCAGCTTCCAGACATCTAAAAATAGAAATCAGATAATTTCACATATCCACGTAGCTAAATGGCTAGAGTTACAGTTTCATGTGCAGTAGGTGCAGGGTTTGAATACATGGAACAGCAAGTTAGTATTTTTGTTCGAAATACAAATTATACAAATTATTTTTAAATAAAGGCCTGCTGCACCCAGCTAAGCTCTGCTAAGATCTGCTAAACCCTGCTAAGCACCATATAAACACAATAACAGCTGAAATTGTTTATGCACTGCTCAGCTATGCTAGCTGGTTTGTGCACTGCTAAAGACTGCTAAGCATGTGGGTTTTAGCACTGCTCAGCTGAGCTGCACTGGTTTGTTTTCTGCTAAGTGATGCACAGCATTTTTAAATATTGACCAATGGCATGTAAGGGTGGGAAAAAAGGCTATATTAAGCCCAATATGTAGGAATACAGAATAATCCATTAGAGTTCTGTCTCTGAAGGATACAATGGCAGGCATTGGAGAGGGTTCATGCTCTTGGGCACAGCAGTAGGGCATTCAAGGAGTCCAGGGTCATGGTCAGATTCCTTGTTAAAAAACATGAGGGCCAGCTGGTGTAAGGAGGTTACCAGGGCTCAGAGTGCATGGTGGAGGCCTGGGACTGGCTGACAAGGGACCTCACCAGTGCAACTGGTATCAGCCACACAGGTGAGCAGTGTTGTCACCACCATGATGACCTGAAAAGACAGAAGGGGGATATCTTGGACACCTGGGTTCAAGAATTTCAGGCTGGGAATGTCCCACATGTATGTAAGTACCATTACGTGTGTTTCACCAATATCTAATCTTGAATGTCTGCTAAACTGGTATGCATAATGGTGCGATTCTCTCCCAACACCTGCAGAGTAGAGGGTTTGCAACATCAAGGCACATGCCAGGCACTTGGCCAGGTTGCACTGTGAGTGTGATGAGTACAGATATATTTTGCAATCTGTAGTCGAATAAGCAAGACAGATTAAAGCATTAACTCTTATTAGGTATGTACAGTAAAGACTGTATTGCAATTAATGTGGAGTTGCACTTGTACTTCAAGAAGTGCATACACTCAACTGTAGTGCCAGGAGCAGAGAGGACTAAAGCATTAACTGTAATAAAGTATATGCAATGAAGGTTTGTACTGCAATAACTGTGGAAATACAGCTGTGTTGCAACACCTGCATAATGACAACTGTTGTGCAATAAAAACATGAAATTATACCCGTAACTGAATGAAGGTTTCTCTAATAAAGTCCATTGTGCAATGACTGTGGACATAGGGCTGTTTTGCAAGATATCAATCAATAAAAATGTTCTGCAATAAAAACATGAAATAGTATCAGTACCTGCATGAAGGTATATCTGATCACGTCTGTTGTACAATATGGCTGTTTTCTATGCAATCAGTTATTAAAACTGTTCTGCAATAAAAACACAAAATAGTATCAGTAGCTGCATGAAGGTATGCCTGATAAAGTCTGTTGTGCAATAGGGCTGTTTTGCATTAAAGCAATTATTAAAACAGTTCTGCAATTACAACACCACATGTATCAGTACCTGCATGAAAGTATTTCTACTAAAGTCTGTTGTGCAATGAGTGTAGGTTCAGACTTGTTTGGTAAGAAATGACTTATGACAACTGGTTTGTAATGACACATGGACCAACAGCAATAACAGCAAGGTAAATCATGTACAGCAGGATTGTCTTGTTTTCACCATTGCATGTCAGCTACAAGCATTCAGGCTGTGAGGTATGGTGCTGCAGTCAGGTATAACAGTGTACTAGTTGTAGACTGCAAATAACCCATAACCAGATATTGTTTGTTGACTTCACAGATATTTCATCACACTAACAATGTATTGTGTACACCTGAATTCTATGTAATAATGTATACTTTACGTAGTATCTCTGTCATGCTTGAATGTCATGCATCTTGTTTTCATCTGTCGGTGCAGTCAAGTATAAAACTGTACCACTATTAGCAGGTCATATTTTTGTGTCAAATGAGCTCTAAGCAAATATCAGTCAGTCGGTAATCAGCACTGACTCAGTAGTTAAGTTCACTAAATGCTGTGTATGAAGTACATTTTTGCCACACACAGACCAGGGTTCAAATCCAGTGCTATGTAGATTTAAATATTACAGTATCAGTCACGTAATGTTTGCAGATATTCTCTCCACAGGCGCTACAGGTAAATGGGTGGGGTATCCCATATTATTAGTATATTATTGTGTGTTTACATGTCACAGACTGTTACACTCATTACCAGGAATGTGAAAATACAGCAAAAAATACAGGAAATAAGTGTAATAATAAAATAAAATAAAAGAAATAAAATGTGTAAGCTTTGGTATGGCTGCATGCCTGGACTGTGTGCTAATGGCTGCTGCAGACGATTAATACATTTGATGCAGATGTCCTCACTGCTATTGTCTTCTATCTCCACTCCTGATAAGCAAGGCATGATAGTTGTTTACTCTCTGTATTGTATACATACATGTCTTTCAAGTATCACGCTGTCACATAATGTAATTACTGTTTTGTAATCCCTCTATTACAGATGTATCATTGACATGATTATGTAAATAGCAAAGTAACACTACATCAGCCCACAGTACACCTTGGTAGCTATATAGGTGCACCAGATGTGCAAGTGCACTGTGTAGTTATGTATCTGCAGTTGTTACTACTTGTCCCATATTGTGCCATGTGGATAGCTTGAGAGGTATGTACGTGCTACAGCAGCTATAGGACACTTTCACACATAAGTAAAGGATAAACCTGTAGAGTAGATAGCAGTACTGTTGTCAGCTATATAGCCTGTCATGGTATTGATGGATTGTATTTCTTTCTTTCCCCACCCCTTATCTTCAAATATTTATTATTGTTATGCATTGGTTATGGTTTACTATTAACATATGTTATTCTATAAACTTTATTTTGGGGCATACGTTTTATTATTTTTATGTATCACAATGGTTACAAATTAACATATCTCGTTGAATTAACTATTCTGTTGGCCTTATGCCATAAATGTTACCGACATACTGTTACTATACTGACTGTTCTGTTATTCATTGTTGTGTTTCACATAATATGCATTGAAATGTAATGGAGTTATTTCCAATGTTCTGGCATGCTGTTATTACTAACAATGGTTTTGTTCATAACTAAACTAAATGTATTGCTTCACCTCCATAACCACAGCATGTCAGGGTAGGCCAGTTCCTGCTGATCCACCTACCCTACTTCAGCTGGCCATGGCACTGGGTCCCAGTACATCTGGGAACCAAGCTGGTGGTGCCCCCTCTGCTGGCCTTGCACCACCTCTTCAGGGGACAGAGCCTGTCTCTCCCATGAGCGGTGGTGGAGGGATGGTTGTCACCCAGGATCGACTACTGGGCATGGTGCGCAAGATTGTTCATAGGAGCTATGAACATTGCAAGTGCTAGATTGAGGACGGACTTGACAGCCTGGTGGGGCCAGGTGGACCTGGCTCACAACCTCCAGCACAGCCACCTTTGGAGCAGTGAAAGAGAAGTGTGGACTGCACATGAGTGGGAACCTCAGTCACACTGCTGACGTCTGGAGGCACATGCACTTCAGATTCCACAACACTCTCCCCATCCAAGTTATTCACCCCTTCATGTGTCACACACTGCCTCTGTCTGCTGTCTTGTCTGCCTGCAGTTGCATCCTCACCTACCCAACTTACCTCCCCACATGTACCTATATCCCTTCCCCAACATTTCACTCTATTCTTTTATTAAAAAGAAATGGACACCTGTCCCACAAAAAAAAAAACAAACAAAAAAAAAACTGCCCCATACATAGCTCTCCATTTTGCACGTGTCTACTAGACACAATTAATTTGGCCCAATTGGCTTGACAACACATTTATGTTGTCCTCACCCCTGTTTCTGTGGGTTGACGGTCCAGATTCATCCACAAAATCTGTCAAACTGCACAGCTGTTGCTGTACATGAAATAGAAAGTTATGGTCCTTCCCTACATCTGTCCTGCACATCCCTACCTGCCTTTCACTATGTTTTTCCCTCTGCTTGCCCTCATTTCACCACTGTCCTATCACCCCCTTTTTCTTTTTAAATTTTTACCATGGGTTTGCGCAGAGCTAAGTGGAGCGCCATGATGCGGCATGATGTGCAGGGCCACACAAACCTGCTTAAATTAGCTTTAAAGTGCCTTAATGGTCCTATGTGTTTCTCACAGTGTTAGACATATGTATACAAATAATCTCCCCTGCCAACTACAGCCTATTACACTAACCCACTAGGACACATGGATCTTAATTAAAGGAGGTGTTTCCAGCAATACACATTGATTGCCACTGACAGACTGAAATCAAACCTAATGTGACAAATGGGAGTGTACCTGTCACTCTGATGCAGAAATACACCAGTAGACACCCAAATAAATAATAATTGCAGTGCGTGAGGCCTGGGATAGCAGGTGAATGCTCCCTTTTACCTGAAACATCTTCAAACACACCTGATAAGGCATCAGTGGCAGAGTACATATGTCCAAATGGGACCATGCTGCAGAACAACTGCCTTTGAAATCCATGCACATAGTAATGGATTCAGACAACATGTGTCACAGCCTTTATGACAGCACATATATCTGATAAATACTTCTACTACAGCACTGACGCAGGAACTCAGTCTGTTAAATGCCTTGCATATAGAACATTTTGACACACACAGCCCTGGGTTTGAATCCAGTGTGTTGCACTTCAAGTACATTGTTGTGAACACAGCAGTAATGACTTAGTCATGCAATTTTAATCCCCATAGGGTACCGCTACTGAATTATCAGCTACCCAGTTTTAAAAGTCACAGGCCTGCAGGTAGGGACACACTGCACATATTCGTATAGTCTAACTATATCTCGCCTACTACTCTGCTATTGGCATGGTTGTATAATAGATGTACCTTAAACACTTGATTCAATTGCACTGCAGTGGGTACCCTTACCCTGGCTCTGCTGTAATGACAGGGCTAACCCAGCTGCCACAGTTACACGTACAGCTTGCAGGCCTCCAAAGTGTTCACCCCCCCCCCCCCATTGTGTACTAGGCTGCAGCAGCAGCTGCAGCCTGGAGCATACATGACTGTATGTTAAGGTAGCTGCTATAGACCGACCATACCTCCCAACCACCTATAACAAGGGATCCAGACACAACCATACATAAAGGGGGGGCAAAGGCCCAGTGATAGGAACATGATTCCCAGTCTGCTCCTACAAAGATAGTATGTTGATAGAATAGCAGCTACTGCATTCCCATGCATATTCTGATGGTTATGAAATGTGACACTCACATGTCTCTCTCCCACTTCTGAACTCAACCCACAATATTTGCCAGTGACCTGCCAGATGACCACATTGTCATGGGACAATGATCAAACATATGAGGCAAATCTGTGGACATACTTCATACAGCTCTACAGTGGACAGTATTTGTACTTACCCTCTGTGATGCTGTAGTCTCCACATCTCAGTAATGTCCATCTCAAAAACTAAGAAAGGGGCCAAGGCCTACATGAAGGCCTTATACATTGCACTGTGGTGCCATGTCATTGGCTAATGATATTGCAATTCAACTGTTTTGGATGCAATTAGCAATTCTGAGCCACAGATTGGTGCACAGGCAATTACCTGTTAATGAGCATTACCTACAAAAAGCAAGCAACTGCTTATGGGGAACAGGTCTGTATGTGGTTTTACTCACCCAGACAGTGTATGTGCAAAGCATTTGTAGAGGAAAGCTTCAATAAAAGGAATACATCACTCTACGAGGTATGTACTACATTTCCCCATAAAAAGGGGTGCAGATGGGAGTATGGAGGTATGAGGAATAGGGATTAAAACAGTAGGCTTGTATTAGCTCTATGATAAAGACAAGTCAGTGATACTCTGCTGTCCAACACCTATAGGCATGCCTCTCAATTGTCCCTGCTTTGAATCACATCTCTGCCCTGTCCCTGTCCATCCCTCCAACAACGGTTGGCTGTTGTAGTAAAGATAGTGGATAACATGTAAAACATAGTGACACTAAGTAAGGGTTACACTGCTGTAAAATCAAACTATGTACTGTAATTCACCTCGTCTCAGTCTGTGAATGTCACATAAATAGTACTAAAATTGTAAAAGTGTCCCTGAATGTCCCTGATGTACACTGGCTAAGTCCCTGTTTTGTGGGCATTCATCCCTGTCTGGTTGGGAGCTATGCCTAACATACCTCTCAACCTCCTATAGTACGAAATCAGGACAAAGCCATATTTAATGGCGGGACAAAGGACCAAACTCAGTGACAGAGTATACATATTGGCCATACAAAGTAAGAATGTGACTAGAGTAACAGATATTACTGTAGCATAAGTGTTGTCTGAATGGTCTGACGGGTGACAGATTCTGTGTCAGTTTTCTGACAGCAACCATCAATCAGTGGACAACCATTTGTCAGACATGCACAAGTTTGTGAAAGAAGGACTACAGCTATGAGGCAAAATGGTGACATTCTGCAAACATCTGCATAGTTGAAAGTTATGATGCCTAAAGGGAACATATATATGACAGCAGGTTTGCATTGCTGTCTGTCATTGTGGCACACTGGTGTGGCTGGACTGTCCCCATATAGCTGTTGGAATAGCACACTGCTATTTGTCTGACAGTGGCTGTATCACATATTAGTGGGGATTTGCCCATAGGGGACACACCACAGTACACTGCAGTGATGGCTGTAGAGATATACAGCAGAATCTTTCACAGCACACAGGGACATTACCCAGTATTGCTACTATCTTGGCAATAGCCACACATGTAGTGTGTCATCAAAATGTGGGATATGACGTGTGAGGGAGCAGTGGATAGTGCAGCCCATTATGGGTGTGTAGGGTCTGTACATAGTGGACATCCATGTATCTGGTCCTGTAGTGTGTTCCCCTCTTGTTGTCTTGCAGGAATGGTGTACTGATGGAGACATCCTCCACATAATCTGCTGAAAATTATGCTATACTGGATGCCCTCAGACTCAACCATCACATCCTGCTTTCAAGGGGTTGCCACAATTATGAACAGTGGGCAGCAATGTGGGCTGACCTTGTGAAGGCTGCTAATGATATTGGCCAACAAGACAGAACCTATTAGCAGGTTCGACATCAGGCCACAGATATGGTCAATGCCACATGTCAAAGGGCAGCTGCTGTTGCCAGGGATCGTGCTGCCACTGGTGGAGGGCCTGCAACAGAACAACCACTCTCAGCCACAGATGAATTCCTGGTGAACCTAGGATCAACCCTCAGCTCCCGGCCAACCATCACGCCATACATCCTGGAGGTAGGTGCCACAGTGTCAACATCAGAGGAGCGTCCAGGTAAGCTTACTGTGTTCACCAGTATAATACATTAGCATAATTGTGGCAGGCTCTACAGACATGTACATGGGTGTCAGGTCTATCTGCACTGGAGAGGGGAGGTTGGCTTTTACCCACAGTTGTGCACAAATACTCAGAATGTCAGCAATATAGCCAATACCACATTAGCTACTGTACACGTGGATATATGCACATATTACCTTGTAACACTGCAATATTTGCTATTGCTGACAATACCTCTCTCTCAACTTTTCACAGGTATGTCAGGTGTGGCCGGAATTCATGGTCCTGTACCTAGTAAGTGTGATACTGTTGTTATTCCAGATCAGATATACCCCATGAATGTTAAAGGCTGTCATTTTGACTTATGCACAACTGTTGTGATTAGCCAGAGTAGAATAATTGTATGTTCCATTTCAGAGCAGTTAACTACAATGCATAGCCTAGGGAATGACAGGGTGTATTTGTACAAACATTAACATGTTGGCACTTATAGTTATGAGCAACTATGTAGCCTGCAATACATCAGGAAATTACTCCAAGATGTCCATTCAAACACAATAGGGAGAAGGTACATACCTAAGGCAGTGCTACTACAATTGGCATAGCATTGTCAAGATAGGTGTACTGGGTTTTATGTGTAGTTCTGCCACATACATTATCATATTGCATACCTGACAGGTGTATTGAACTGGCAATGTTACCTTGATGTAGGTGATGTGCATGTTATACAGGGCCTGGGTTGTCTGTGTATGCTGTTGTGAGTGTGTGTGTTATGCATGGGATAATGTGAGGCATGTAATGTAGTTGTGAATCCATATTTGTATGTGTTTGTGTGGATTACCATAAAATAATAGTGCAGGTGGTAATGTACTGTTTTTGTCTTGCTTCTCACAGGTGAACAGGGGAGTTAGAGTCTGTCCCCTCACAACCTGATGTCAGTGTTTCATCGGACTCTGATGATGATGTTGGCCATAGTGAGGCACAGGCGGGGCTGTTTGTGGCTGAATCTGTCCCAGAGGTTGAATCCCTTTTCTGCCCCCATTGTTCCCGCCCACAGTCAGTATGCCCACATATACCAAGTCACCAGAGGCCACAGCTATTGCACAGTCAGAGGGTAGTGACATAGTACAGGACAGTGTGAGAACTATGACATTAGTGGGTGTAGACACTGGCTATAACCAGAGAGCTGGCAAGGTCCCACACAGGTAGATTGACAGGGGTGCTCAAAGGAGGACTGCTACCCATTCACTTCCTGTTGCAGGTGTCATATCACAGGTCACTTGCCACATGTTTCAGGCTGTCATGGAGGCACAGGCACAAGCTGAATGCAACACCAGACAGATAGCCCATAGGGACTTGTCTGAAGTGCTGCATGGGGATATATTCACACACACACACACACACACACACAGAGTTGGATGATGTGACATTAGAATTCCTACCTATCTAGTATTGTACACTATAGCTTGCAGTAGTTGTTACATGTGCCATGGAGTTTACCTGTTGTTAGATAGTCAGGCAATGCTCTTAAGGTGGATGACATCCATAGGCCTTGTATAGGAGTGAATTTAGAGGCCAGCAGCCAGTCACAGGGCTATAAAATGCATACCATTGCACAGATACAGCCCATATGAGTATGTCCATAGTGCTGTGAGGGGATATACTGACACACACACACACACACACACACACACACACACACACACACACACACACACACACGCACACACACAGTTGAAGAGTGTGAGATTAGAACTCCTACCTAACTAGTATTACACACTACAGCTCATAGTACTTATCGCACATGCCACAGGCTATGTCTGCTGTATATGTTGATGCAGGCACAGTACTTGTGGAGTATGCATAGTGGCCTTGTGTTGTACAGCATGTGAGGCCTGCAGAGTAATACTGCTTAGTACTGTTGATGTATCTAGTGTCCTAGGGGTGGGTTACCTGGCAATATCCCTGCTATGTGTGTACACTTACCAGTCTGGCCATATGTGGCTGTTTGCAGTTTGATAGGCATATATGTTGCCAGGGACAACATGGCCTGTTCAAGGACTGTGTTGCACCCATTGTACATTACACCACCTGTGTACCTATGTCTCTCTGCAGGGTGACAGCCCACAGGCCCAAGGGCCTGTGGGTGAGTGGATTATGTATTGTTGCGGCCTTGTTCTGGTGCCATCAGACAGCTGTTGTGATGTGCATATGCAGATAACCCCAGCATTCAGGTGTATGTTGGAACATTTGTACATCCCCGCCCATATCTATAATGATGTATACAGGGTTGTCTCCTTAAATGTAGTTGTGTGTGTCAGTAATGTAAATGTGTTCTGTAGAGGTATGTGGGGAGTATATATACATATATATATATATATATATACATATATATATATATATATATATATATATATATATATATATATATATATATATATATATATATATATATATATATATATATACATATATGGGTCTACTTCACTTGACCTAAAACTCATTTGACTTACTCTCATTTGACCGACACCCAATTGACCTAAATTTCAAATAACTAACAACTCATTTGACTGACACCCATTCCACAGACAGCTTACAATGCTGAATTTCAATATACTAAATCTTAAACCGTAGACAAGAACACTTAGAACACCAGTATAACTCTTTGCAGAACTTAAAAACTTCTTACTTACCCTCTTAACAGAAACTGGACAATGTACAACCAAACTAGGTGAAGGGCTATGACCCACACCCCCCCATAATTATATATACTAACTCTAGGATCACACTACTGTGGGGAAAAGGGTATATACCTTTAACTTGCCTTACAGTACTCTGCACACTGCCACTACTGCTGGGAATGCACAAAAGATTCACCAAATTACTTTAGATACTTCCCATAAAAATGTAGAGACAAACCCACGCTTAGAAACACTACAACACTACTTTCTACATAACTACCAGAATTCTAACAGTCAGCACTGTAAGTTACAGTAATTCTTTTTATCACAAGCAAGTCACAGCTGAAGGAAAACCCACAGCAAGTTTATGTCTTAAATGTCGGTGAAATGGGGGTCAATCAAATGAGTTGTCAGTCATTTGAAATTGAGGTCAAATGGGTGTCGGTCAAATGGGAGTCTGTCAAATGAGTTTTAGGTCAAGTGAAGTAGACCCATATATATATATATATATATATATATATATATATATATATATATATATATATATATATATATATACATATATGTGTGTGTGTGTGTGTGTGTGTGTGCGACATACTGATAGAGATACTTATCAAGTGTGAGGAGGATAGAGTCAGACAGATATGTATATGTAGCTGTATGTCTGTACAGGCATATTTCAATATAGCAGGTCTTTGGGTGGTAGAGGCAACAGACTTGGGCTCAAGTTAGATAACTGTAAGAGTATGCCCACTGTGATTGTTAGTACTTACAAGGTGACTCCAGGCCAGAGATACCTGTACTCCAGTCCAGGATTATTGTGTGCTGCTGGCCATTGGCTGCTGCAGCTGTTACCACACAGTACTGCAGTTGCCTGATATTGTCCAAGACATTTGCTGGCTGTTTGTTGACCTTAATATGTGACTCAAACTTCAGAACTGTAGAGAGCTTCACAGACTGTCCAGACTCTTGCTGCATATTTCTGGCCCATTTCACATAACCATTGTTGTTTTCTGGCAAATCATTCAAGACTGAAGTAAATTAATAGACAGATATCTGAGTATCAGACTCCATGCACAGTAGGAGAGGCATGCGAATGCAGAACCTATTATTCTATCCACATTCTATGTTTGTGGGCGCAATTATTTAAAACCTCTCCCAAGTTGTTGGTCTTGGTCCCACTTTTATTCACTTTATTTGGCCAGATTTCCTGCTGTCAGAGGTTGAGAGCTATGAAGTGACTGGGGTACATGGTGAAACACCACACACAGGGTGACAGTCTGCATACCTCTCCCTGTACATGCTTTTGCAGAATGTCCAGCATTTCACCCATATCTCTGCTGTGTTCCTCATATATTTGTGGTTTCCCTGTGCTATACTGTACATTGGTCGCTGACTTGTACCTACTGACACATTTAACTGATGGCCCTTACATCCTGCAGCTAATCTGAGCTGTTGAAGCTGCTGTGAAGCTAGCCACCTGCTAAGTTACTCAGCATGTATAATATCTATCTTTAGGTATGGCCATTTGTGGCCCCATTCACTCTGGCTTTGTCCAGATTTCTTCCAGTAACAGATTGTGGGGTTATGACAGTCTGTGGGATTGCCACCATATGAGTACATCACATGCAAAAGATCTTGGATGCTGCTAGATTCAAATCATCAGCACTATCATACATGCTACTGTCCCTGGCCCACTGAGCCACACTGGCCACCAGACAGAGAGGTTTCCTCCCTCACACTATCAACAAGATAGAGGAATTTTCTGGTCTGCTGGTATATCACTGCAGACTTACTGTTACAGCAGTTGCATGGCAACACTAATGTGTTTGGGCTGGGGGGGGGGGGTGACCAGCCTATGCTCTGCTGGCATAGAGAGTCATGCAACTGTCCTTTGACCCTACTGTTTAGCATCTTCCTTGACTACTGTCATGGGGTTTCCAGCCATGTAGTCTAGTGGCTATTATGGGGCACATACTAGTGAGCAGAGTACCTGTTGTCCCAAATGGCTGTTATATATGTACAAGTAGCCCAGTATCCCACTATAGATCTCTGCAAGGAGCCCAGTGGCATGCTATATATAAGCCACTATATTCCTTTGCATACATGTGGCAGGTCCATATATATGCTACCATATTGTAGTACTGCTTACAAGTTTTGTACAGTAGAGTGACTTCTCTTGTGAATGTAGCAGTTGACAGACCTGTAGTTCGGGGATGACTCTGTCTGATGAAGGCAGTCCACAACCAATGCATGGTGAGGTACAGGTTGTGTGGCCTTGCTGGCATCATTTTTACTGATATGTATGTGAGGCAGAGCATGGTGTCAGTCCCTACAGCCCTAGGATTTCAGTGTATGTGCTATGCGTTGTCTCTTGGCCAAGGCCAGGGCATTTTGGGCATGCCCACGTCTGCCTACAGAGACAACCTCAGGGGGTTCCTCCTCTTAGTTCCCCTATGGGTGCAGCTGTGGTGACCCAGACACTGGTGGGGGGCTGTGCATTCCTTACCTTTGCTGATCTTGCTGCAGCTGTTTCCACAGGATCATATGGTGTAGCATGGCACATACTGTGAAGAGCTGTGCACATGTGGCTAGAGAGTACTGCAAGGCTCTACCAGATATATCGAGGCATTAAAGCCATGACTTCAACAGCCCAAACACTTGCTGTATGATGTTCCTGGTTTGTGTGTTTGCCTCATTAGGGCATTATTCTGTGGGTGTGTATGCATTTCTGATGGGTGTCATCATCCATGGTTCCAGTACATAGCCAGCATCCCCAAGTAAATGGCCATGTGGGATGTCCCCCCCAGCAAACATCAGGTACAGCTGTGATGCATGCCAGATATGGGAGTCGTGATAACTGCCAGGGTAGCCAGCACACACATTCATGATAATGCCCTGAGCATTGCACATGACCTGGCAGTAGCTGGAGTGATACCCCTTGCAGTTGACATAGATTCCACCCTCTTCACTGGGTGGTGTCGTGATGTGTACATGAGTGCAATCTATGGCACCCAGTACCTCAGAGTAGTGTGCTACATGATAGAAGAGTCGCATACTGCTAGCCCTCTCCTCAGGGGTGTGGGGAAAATATATGTGCTCACTGGCATGTGGTAGCATGGCATCCAGAAACAGGTGGAATACCCTGGGAGCAGATGCCTGTGAGACCACCATCAAGTCCCCAGTTGGTCTTTGGAAAGTACCTGTAGCTAGTATCCTAAGGGCTACACATAACTTTGTCTCCACTGGGATGGGTTCCCCTCTGATGGCTCTGGGTCTGAGTTGAGGGTGGCAGAGCTCACTGAGTTGTTGTAGTATGTCCCTGTCCACCCTGTAGTGCTCTTGTAGCTCCTGGTAGGTTACCCTGGGCCTGAACACCCTTTTCCTTCTCAGTCTAGGCCTATGGTCAGCATCAGCAGCAGCTGCATTTGCCTCAGCATCTAGCACATGCATATGTAGCAGACCTGCAGCAGCCCCTAACATTCTGTAGGTTAAAATTCTCAAGTCTGTGCTCCAATGGTGGAGAGTGTGGGGAAAATCAGATTGTAGGGTGTATGCATACTTTATACTGCCCTGCTGTAGGTTTACTCTGTGTGATTCGCTAGCTATAATGCATTTCACCTGCCAAGTACATCATTAAGGGGTTTAATGGCCCTAGTTTAAATGAAACAAGGCTCATCAGTAATTAAAATATCATTGGACATTTTTTTCTTTTTGACAGCCTTCCTTGCTGAGCACTGCAGCGTGCTGTGCAAAACCATACTGCACAGATAAACAAAGCTTAGCAGTGAGCAGATACCCCCTCATGGCAGGTCATGCTCAGCATGGCTGCGCACCATGCAAACATGCTCTAACCTACTGAAACACATACCCTAAGATAAACAAAGCTTAGCAGTCACTAGACATACCCCCACCCACTGAGCAGAGAGGTGAGCTGCACAAACAGGCACCACTGAGCTCCAATGAGCTTAAAGGTTTGTGGACCCCCCCCCCCTTTTTGATGTCAGCTACCTCTTCTATGGACACCAACATGGTTCTGTGCCTACGCGGATGGGATCTGCGGACACAGATACCCATTTGTACTATTCAGTAACCCCAGCTCATTTGCATACAGATCCATGCACAGTAGCTGGTAACTACATGGATTCAGGCCCTCCCTCTTTAGCAACCACAGCGGTCCTGCATTGTACATACTCCACACAGGGTCATCTAATGCATTACTGATTCATACTCACAAATTCTTGTTTTTACAATATATTTTTTTTTATTTTTTATCCCATAATGGCATGTTTGTACACTGTGGTGTGCCACACAAACATATCCAGTATATTAAAAACATTATTTTCCATTATTTTCCATATGGTTTTGCACACAGAGTGGTTACTTTTGCACATATCTGTGTCCTCTATACTATTTTTTCCATTGCAATTACACTTTTACAGCCCCTGGTGTCATTTTTACTTTCTGTACACAGAATTTTTCCTTGTACATTACGGAGACCAACACGGGGTCTGCATGATTGCCTGTCTGCTTGCTGGATCATTCTACCTGCCTCATTTGCATGCATTTCACCTGCTTATGAGGTGATTTGCGTGCCACTGACACTTCATGCACACCCCTCAGCTCATTTTACTGGATCGCACATCTGCTTACTTCTTGTAAGCACAGTGCCAGTATGCCTACATGGCAAATAAGTCCATATAGGCTTTATTAACCCCCCCCTTTATTTAAACATACAATAGGTGAAGTTAAAGTCTTTAAAATATTAAACAACTTTGCCTGCAATGACTGCTCTTTAAAACATGAAATTTAAGCAATGATCTTTTACTTCTGAAACATTTTTCTAAATCAGATGCTTTGCAAGTGATAGTGCCCTTCTAGGTAGTTGTGAGAATGAATTAATGTGGGAGAAACACTGAAAAATCAGAACATTTGGAGATATAAAAAGACTATGCCAAACATGTCACTGAACAAGGAAATAAAATTACAATTTTTTCATATTTCTTTTAGCAGGTTGTATATAAAACTGGTAACTGTTTTAGATTTGATGACTGTGTCAGATTTTAAGGAGGTACAACAATGAGAGATTTGAATATATCAAACAAAATTAATTCATTATGAACTTCTTATAGGTTCATAGGTTCATAGGTGTATATTAGGCTAATGGTCCTGGAGCCTTTACAAGCCTAGCCTATAGGATTACTCTGGCATTGTGCCACCCTACATTAGTTCCCAGTGCCTCTGTTGAGTTGAGCCACTGGAGTGATCTCCGGGGTGAATTTTCGATTTCCCATCCACTCATCAAGATTTCTCTTGAAGAGGGCCAGTGAGGTGCTCTGTTTGATATGTATGGGATTCTATTCTATAGCATGAGCAGTCTCTGGGTTATGACCCTGTCCCTCCAGCATGTTCTGTTGATTGTGGTAATGATGTTGAGGTCTCTGGAGTGAAATTCGAAGAAAAATCTTGCAGCTGATTAATTGCAGCAAAGGAAATGTTGCATATGTTTATAAATATGTGTAGTCCAGTGTCCTTAAGTTTTGGTTCAAAGGAGAGCACTGCAATCTATTCTTTGACTCATCCCATAATTACTAGTTACCAACACATCTCCCAAACTAACATTCATTAAAACTTATAGGTTCATAGGTTGGGACTAGGCTATCAGCCCTAGGGCCTATAGAAGCCTAGCCATAACAATTCCCTGGCTATTTCTTCCCACACTATTTACTTCCCTGGACCCCTGTCTAGTGACTGACGTGATCCCTGGGGTGAATTTCCTTTCTCCCATCCAATCATCAAGGTTCCTTTTGAAGAGGGCCAATGAGGTGCTCTGCTTGACATGTATGGGCAGTCTATTCCAGAGTCTGGGGAGTCTCTGGGTCAGGAACCTATCCGTCCAGCATGTTTTGTTTATTGTGATGACAAGGTTTAGATCCCTGGAGTGTGTGGCTCTGAGGGATTGGGATTTCTTTAAGTGTAGCATGTCCAACAGCTCTGGGTTTGACATGGCCTTGTATGTTAAGCAGAGATCGCCTCGGAGTAGACAATATGCGACAGAGTATAGGTGGAGTTTTTTAAGGCGGTCAGCATAGGGCATCTGCTTTAGGCCTGTGATTCTTTTAGTGAGGTATTTCTGCGGCCTTTCCAGTTGTTGCAGATGTCTTGAGAGGTATACACCAAATGGGGCATTGTATTCTATAATGGGTCTAATGTGGGATGAGTACAGTGGGACAATGACCTCCTTTTTTCTGGATGAAAAGCCCTTAGTGATGAGGTGTGCCACATAGAAGGATTTCATGACTGTTGTGGCGATGTGGTTATTGAAGGTGAGACCACTGTCCACCTGTGTCCTTAAGTCTCTTATCACACTTTCGGTGTTTAGTGTACTGCCACCAATGTGGTAATTCATGGGTACATGTTTTTTCCCAAAGGGGATAACTATACATTTCTTTGCATTGAGCTTGAGCCCATGGCTCTGGCACCAAGCATCTGTTTCTGTAAGGCCCTTTTGTAGAGTATCGACATCATTTGGAGATTCAGTTATGACTCCCAGTTTTCAGTCATCTGCGAACTTTGTTAGCCAGAGTCCCTTAGTGTTGGCCTGTACTTCAGAGAAGTAGATGCCAAACAAGAGAGGTCCCAGGACTGAACCCTATGGTACTCCACTTGTCACTTGTCTGGAGCTGGATTTGGAGTCGGCTACTTTTACAGTGTGGGTTCTATCAGAAAGCTAAGTACTTCTAATTACACATTTGAATAGTGACCCCTTTCACTGACACATTTAATATTATTTTTTT
This sequence comes from Protopterus annectens, assembly GCF_019279795.1. Lineage (NCBI taxonomy): Eukaryota > Metazoa > Chordata > Ceratodontiformes > Protopteridae > Protopterus > Protopterus annectens. The sequence goes on along the minus strand of NC_056728.1, from coordinate 559,231,984 downwards.
TGTCAGATGTCATATAGGTTATTTTGGGGGCTTGTGCCCATTCATCCCTTGTTATGTATTGTTATCTCCAGGTCTGAGAGTAACTGTAGTAAGGCAAGTAGGTAAAATGACTCAATAGACTTGCAGATGACATTGTAACTCTTACAAATTATAATTTCAATGATAGTCCCTTTAGAAGAAAAGTTATGCTCACTTTGATCATAGAAAATGGATTATACATCACACTATAATAATAACACACTTGCTGAATTATGGAATTATTTTAAAATAAATATTTACAGTAAATGAAGAATAGTAATGCTAGAGTTAAAGATTACAAAAATCAAGAATGAATTAGTATTCTACCAGCATAGGAAACAGAACCTACTTATGTAATGTTGTTTATTATTGTTCTTCAAGAAAAAGTAAACAGTCAATTTGGCAGGTGAATTTAACTTTGTGTTTTTAATAAACTCATAATGCAACTCTGCAGTCACTTCAAATTATGTAAGAACACAACTGAAATATATTTAATTAGTGCTGAAGACTGCTAATTGGCAGTGCTGTGAGAATTACACCTCTGAAAAATCGTTAACGGAATTTATGACATGCAGCCTTGTTGTTAATTATTCTTAACTGGCTATTGTCAAATGCTTTTAGCATATACAATAGTAGGATATCTTTGCTGAGCATAAAAATATCTAATATAGGTAATGGTACAATTATACGTAAAGTAAACATAACTCAGTTTATACCATTTTAAATGGGCAATTACATAGGTTTTCAAAATTCTTTCCATACCATTTCAGTGTTTAAAATAAACATGATTGCTGTATTACGTTCTGATGTGTGCCCAGTACTACCTTTGCTGGTGTAATGTGGTATTGATTGCTGTAGATTTGTACATGTTTTCTTCATTTAGTTCTGCCTTTGCTAGTAATAATATAAATGTTGTTTTATGGCTAACTGAAGGTTGTCTCTCTGGGTTTCTCCTACAAATGAGCACTGCTCAGTCCTACTTTCCAGAATAACAGTAAATAAACACAAAAAAAATGACTTTTTATTTCACTTAAGAATGTTTGTAACCAAGTTCATAAAGATGTTGTTTCAGCAAACTGCATGATTACTGTGGCTGGGTAAGATTACATTATTTTAAATGACTTATTAAATCTTTAATGTAGTGAGAATGTTGTTACAGTTTCTTTCAATGAAGATTTACAAGCTGTAATTCTTGCAAACTTTTTTCTCTAATTTCAAAATGAATTTATTTTCCCAAGAGAATGTACCATTTTCTAAAATGCTTCTCATATAAGTTCACAATCATGTTGTAGTGGGCCTCCTTCAGATGATCGAAGTTTCAAAACTTAACATCATATGGCTGAAGATCAGATGATCAAAGTTTTGAAACTTTGAACATCAAATAAAAAAAAAAAAAGTTTTCTTTTACATTTTTGCCCCCCTGCACCCCCCCCATACACCCTGATAATTAAATATACCAACTCCGAGATAGCACTACAGTTAGAAAAATGATAAATTTCCTGTTCAGCGCTGTACAGTGATCTTCGTTCAGAATGTTCAAAGTTTCAAAATCCATCATCTGGTCCATGGCCATATGATGTTTGAAGTTTTGAAACATTGACCATCTGAAGTAGACCTGTTGTAGTGTATCTTATATGATTACAGCTCTTTTTGCACTTATTTTGTCCTTTTGCCCTCCGTCTCAAAGAAAGAAAAAAAGAAAAACATTATTAATTAGTGTCCTGTGACCAGTTTATTACAGCTTACCGGCAGATTATTTAACTGACATTTATTGTTCTATAATCATTGTTAACCACTTCATTTCCTTGAATAAACATTATGCCATAACCAGAGACTTGTGCCTTTTGGCTGAAAGCTGCCAAGATTAGCCTTGCTGTACCATGGCTAGCCTATACACTGACTGATTTTATCCCAATCAGGCAACCTTTGCTTGATCATTTCTAATTGCCAATTACAGACAGGCTTCCAAGGTTAACAGCCTTGAGCATCGGATTGCTTATTCAGTGGGGTCTTCTTGATTAACTCACTCTCTTTCCTGTGGAGACATGCTTCCTTATCTACTAATACTGCTACCAGGAGCATTCCACCTGCTTTCTGAACGACTGTTCAGGTGGGACTTTATCCTCATCCTACTTAATTTACTGTAAGGTTTCATAAAGGTATACAATTCTACCATCCTTACTAAATATTTTATATTACGCCATCTTGCACCCTCCCTAGGAACACATTAACTCTGAGACTGTCATTTGCTGAACAGACTATTTTCTGGTCTTATGCATGAATAAATGCTTATTGCCCCATTTGCTATTCTGTTCTGACACCTCAGTGTGCCCACTTATCTCACACAACATTCTAAGTCAATCTGCCCTTTGTCAGAATGACTTCTTGGCGCCCTCCTGTGTTGTTTATCATGGACTCAAGACAGCCACAGAACCACCTTTTGTTCCATTACTATGATGTCTCCCTATGTCAGGGGATGAGTTGTCCTGAAGAACCATGTCTTAAGAGAGCTGGCTTAGTCAAAATGCTCCATCCCAACATGGGCAGCCCACACTGCATATGTCACATGATTGTTGCTCATTGCAAAAGGAGGCTCTGCTGTACGATGAATGATAAATGAATCCCCAAGGTTTGTCCTTGCCTGCCTAGTAACCTTACCCATCTTTTTATCATCCTTGTTATCACTCAGCAATTGATATAATGTACTAGGCCTTTTATCTGAAAGGTGAAATTTAAGGCAGTGAGATGCACCCAAATTCATCTGACCACATTTCCCTCATGCCAGAGATTTAATAAATATCTGATTAATTCCATCTTCAGTTTATTTATCACTTCAGTATGATTTGCTGTATACAAACTCTTTTCATACATAAACTTTAAAACTGTTATCATCTGAAATAATTATTTATCTGTTGAAACTGAATATATTCCTCCTGATCCTTTGCATTTTGTTTAGGGTTACTGCCAATAGTTTTACAAAGTATTCTTCTTTGATGAAAATCAGTGTTATCATAATTTCATTATTTTTTTCAAAAATATTGAGTAATTCGCCAATCTCTCAATACATTTACAGATGTCTTTTCAGGTTTGTGTAAAATGGTGTCAGGTTAAAATGTGAATTAAATCCTTTACCAGTCCATTTTACATTGGAGATGCTGTTCCTTCACTTATGTTACGATTCTTCAACGTCCCTTCTTGTATATGAAACATATACGTCTTAACAATCTATTTTCTAATAATATATCTGAGAAATATGCATTGCTTTCCTCACAAAAACACTTTACAATTAATTTTTTAAATACTATATTTTGAATTTATATATATATATATATATATATATATATATATGTATATTTATATATATATATATATATATATATATATATATATATATAATATATATATATATATATATATATATATATATATATATATACGTATATATGGATCTATGCTTTTAAATAGAAAGTATGGTTCATTGAACTGTACTTCCTCCAACGCACTTCCGCAAAAGTGCATTCCATTGAAAATGCACTTTCGAGGAATAAAAAAATAAAAACTAACTAAAAAAAGAAAAATAACACACTAAACAGTGTTATGCAGGGGGGTAAGCCCTCCTGCAGCCCCCACCCCTTACTTTAATATTATCACTCTGAGATCGCACTACAGTGGGGAAAAGGGAATATTCCCTTATCCCCACTATACTACGATCTCAACAAAACTTTCCTTAGTTGTACATCAACAGTATAGGTTGATGTACAACTAAGGCGACATGCAAACTGCATGTTTTTTGTGTTTGTTTGTTTACTTTAGTGAAAGTGCATTTTCGACAAAATGCACTTTCGCTAAAGTAATTTCGACAAAGTACGGTTTGATGAACAAACAGGACCTATATATATATATATATATATATATATATATATATATATATATTTTTTTTTTTTCTCTTCCTACTCTTAATTATCCTAGAATGAGAGAGACACTTTTCAATTAATCTAATTACTTTAAGTACTTTTGCAAATAGCGGAAGCCATATGTACTGGAAACTGCATCTGACCTGATCAAAAAATAACATTAATATATTCTCTATTGAAACTATGCATTCATCTCTTGCTGTGCCATTGTTATCAATTCACTTTTATCAACACAAGCTAGTTTAATTCATTTTGCTATCAGGTTACAATCCACGATGGTCTTCCTTGGATCATCCCTAACTTGTGTCTTAAATACAGTTCTGAGAAGAAGATTTTGGGAAACATTAATGGCTTCCACATTATTTTTCATATTTGTTTTAATAACTTAACAATGTCCTTATGGACTACAACTTTGATTCATATGCAATCAATGGAAAAGCTTAGCTCAAATTCAGTTTAGCAGGGGTGTCGGGGTCAAACCTTCAAGTATTTTATGAACTTAGGCAAATGCATGGCAGTTCTTAGAATTTTTACTACTAAATATTTATGTTTGAACCTTTTGTCATTGTCAAAGGCTGACTCCAGATAAAGAAATATTTGTATTTGTTAACTAAAGAAGGACATTAATTTACAAGTACTTTTATGAGACTCAGCCAATAAGTACATTCTGCTTGAATATATCTAACTATAACCTGTGTCTTCATCCTCATATCCTTCATAATCAGGTGGCATTATACTAAACAGACATTCACCTGAGGTTTCTATGATGAGTAAGCAAAGTGCGCTTTATGAAAAGGTATTCAACCACACTGATTATGTGGCTCATCCAAAATCACAGTTGAAAAATCTTGAAATATGCATGAATTGAAGTGAAAGGCCAATGCATTCTATGATCTTTCCTTTTACCTTTTTATACAGATAGGACAAATAATACCACATCCACAAGATTGTGAGAAATCCTAACTTAGTAAGAAAGATTTAAACTTGCCTGGTAAGGTTTAGTCCAGATGCATGAATCTAGCTCTAGTTCATGCAGTTTGGTAACAGTTAACATCCAGACCACTAGTTTTCCTTTTTTCAGCTGTACATTCTACTACTTGCCTAGCTCCCCTCAAACCTTTCTGGATCCAGCTCTGTGTTTTTTTTTTTTCAGTAATAATGTAAAAATGCAAAATATGTAGTATTTCTCATAAACAAATGCTGAATACCAGTTCTCTAGAAATGCCTACATAAGACTATACGTGATATGTACTAATAAAAGACCTCTCTGTAACCATGTGTGCTCTTACCAAAATGTCTCAGAAACTGCATGCAGCTTGGGAAATAAACAGACAAGAATAGATGCAAAACTGTGTTATAGCTGCAACAATTCATTTATTGCATGTCTCATAATGCAGCAAGAACAGACTGTCTGAAGTTGGTCACACATTTAGAGTCCTCTTGCACCAAAATCTACAACTTTGTGAGCATAGTTATTGCTTCCACACTTATCTACCACATATGGTGGACAACTGTGCCATCCAGATCTGTCATGAGGGGCACCATGAAGTCACTGGTTGTCTCATGAACCTTTTCTTGACCTCAAACCCCTCCACATTAGTCTTTCTATGTCATCTGCCACAACAAATGAGTGCATGGCCACGGATGGAAGATTCTCTCCACAATGTCCATTATTTTTCTACAGTGGTGAAGTGGTCATGTCCTATCCATCAACATAGAGTGTGACAATATCATATGATAGCTCAAATGCAGCCTTCCTCCTCAACATTGGCAGCACTCAGTTTCATTGCATGCATCAGTGTCCAACACATGTCACCTCTGAATTCTCTTCTGGCAGCCAAACATTCCCTGCCAGCTGGGAATGACCCATCTCTGTAGCTCAGTAGATAATATGAGTGGCCACATGCAGGAAGAATAACTGTCCACTCTTATGATACTGTAGCACAAATAATGCATATATTCAGAACACTAATTACCTGTCTATCATTAATCAATTTATAGCACTGACTAAACAAGCCATGTACTTGCCATAACTTTAGTTTGACTGCTCTGGCCATATCAGATTATATCATTAGTGTGCAGATATATCTACATATACCCTGTTCACAGCTATACACACAGTGGTCCACTCACCACCCCTTTACAGTATATATCATGTCATGGGCCTTGGTCTGGTAGCCCAAGAGGCTCCTCCAAAAACTATTTTGTGACCACTGCATGAACATACAAAAGTGAGTAAGGAATTGTGACAGAGATATATGGAAGTATGACAACTTCTACTTCTGGCAATGTCATACAGTATACCCATGCAGTAATACCCTTTAGAAAGATGAAGTCACAACCTGTAGTATCCTGCATATATTAACAAACCAAAACCAACAATTGCAACATTGCACACATAAACACTTAGTTTGCCTTTTACAGATCAAACTGCAGGAAACAACACCAAAAAATCATGGTACTGGGTGCATGACATCATACTGTCACCTATTTATTTGTTAATGTTTACCACACATTACTTGTTTTAGATGATATTGTGGGACATGCCTACAGCAATACACAATGCAGGAACCAAGTAGCCTGACTATGGGGAAGACATCTGAGCAAAATGAATAGCTGTGTTCACTAAATAAGGATCTTTATGCATTGGTGGACTTGCAAAGCAGCCATACATGTTGCTCAGTGGTATAAGCTGATCAAGGCTGGGCCCCTGAATTAACAGCAACAACAAAAAAAAAATGCTATCCATTCACATTACCTGCATCTTCACTTTTGGCAAATATGACATCATAATCCTCCTGGTCATTTGTGCATGCAATAGAAATACACCACTTCGCAACTGATATAAAAGGAACATACACCCAGTTATGTGCCCATGTACATAGGCATTACAATCCTCCCTTGAATATTCCCTTACAAAGGTGTAACAAAGGTAAACAAAAAGTTACCATGATTACTTACCACAAACTGTGTGCTTTTCACTGATTAATATACTGTTTCACTAAAGTGTCTGGAATAATGTTTTTTTGGTGTGAAAATGGAGTACGTTGACTGGTGTAGGTTATGTGATTCAATTAACTTTTCTCTGAGATTTATCCTTAAACATATAGAAAACTATATAACAATACCTCCAACTCCAAACCACAACTGGAACCAGTGAAAAACCTTCACAGCAACAGTTGCTATATAGAAAACTATCTTTTGTTGGCTGGCGTGTGGTATTCATTTCAACAGCTCTTTTAGGACAACTGTACATGTAAATGCACAAGCAGAATTTTGCTTGGGTCATGCAACTTGAATGTGAAACCAGTACTATAAAAATCTCTGAAATGGCCAGTGTTTGATATCCAACTCAACCAACAATATTTATGCGTAACATTTATGAGAATTACTTTTGCAGGACAATAAATGAGGGATCCTTATTTAGGGTTTTCAGTACACTGCCACTGGCAGGCTGTGCAGGAGGTATGTGACTTGACCAGCTTTTGTGGCACACAGCATTGCACAGGTAGTTTGAAGGCAGAGTATGGCAAATGTTAGCATTATCTACCTGGGATGATGTTACCATGTAGTGCTGCAAACCATTCTATGTAAAAGTGCATCATACATGCTATGCATTAGTGCTGCCGTGCTGCTGATATAGAATTTGTACAACAGTCTGTATGGAATGCTGCAAGCCTGGGCCATGTTGCTCATATAGAATTTGTACAACAGTCTGTATGGAATGCTACAAGCCTGGGCCATGTTGCTCATATAGAATTTGTACAACAATCTGTATGGAATGCTGCAAATTACACAAATTGCATCTTGCATGCTATGCATTAGTGCTGCTCTGCTGCTCATATAGACTTTGTACAGCAGTTGGTCATTGTTTTTTTGACTTGCATGGGTTAGTGTCCCCCAAGACCAAACCTCTTGGTATATATATATATATATATATATATATATATATATATATATATATATGTGTGTGTGTGTGTGTGTGCGGCTGAGAACTATTTGATATTCAGGGTTATCTCTGTTGTGATTGTCATAACCATTAATAAGATGGCCCATAAATGCTTTCCTGAATATCTGTACTTTAAAGATGTTAATCACCTATAATGTGATGTCACCATATGATTTGTGTTCCCACAAAAAAGGAATGCATTTAGCACTGCCACCTCCCAAACAAATCAGAACCTGCATGTCTACTACTTTTTGTCCTTTTGCACTGATGGGTATTGTACCTGCAGCTGGACTGTTATGTTTCCTCCATTCATATGTACATTGCATATTGTTACAACTGTAGGGCAGGTAACATTGATTATGCAGTTATACTGGCATTGCTATTTAACGGTTGTTTCTTGTGTGTTAGGGTCTACATTACTGGGCAATAAAAGCATGAGCTTATTGTCCTTCCAACATGCAGCAAGACTACACTGGAGCTGTATATACTCAATATGGTTAATCCTCTAGATTGTGTAGTTGTTTAGGTCAGATGATCATCCAGACATGTTTGCTCATGCTGTTCTGCGGAAGTACATCCTAGAAAGTGCTGAATCAGTATGGCATATGAAAAGGAATTGTTGAAGTAAATGTGGTATACTTTGAATGTCCTTTGTAATGATGAGACAGTGTGCTAGACAATATAGGAGGTTTCCTTCTCATGACCATTAGACACATGGAAGTCTCTCACATACTGAGTGTGTGCATCTGCCAGAATTCATACTTTGATGTTATACTGCTGAGGTTTTCCAGGAATAAACTGATGGAAAGGGAGTCTACCATGGAATCCTATGAAAGCCTTATATATGGACACCTCATGATATAGGTGGTAGCTGGAGTGGCATTCATTCAACACTGCATCCATGACTTGAAGAAACATGGTGCAGTTTCTCATGTCCAAACTGCCCTCTGTGTACATTCCTGAAGATGTCATTGCAGTGTGAACCTGTCACACAATATTACCCTTGATATTCTATTGGTGAGCTCCAGGTAAGTATATTAGTGCAACTACAGCTCAGACGTGTAGAACTAACATATCTATGCACATTTCCATGTATGCTTTGATATCCTCTGCTGTCACTGGACACCAATGAGGATCAGTATTACAGGATCAGTATTACAGCTCACCTGTCACTGGACACTATGTCTCTTTGTGTTCTATCAGAAAATCTATCCCTTATTTCTATTTTTGTCTTTCATCGACCATCCATTTCTAACAGCATTTCTCTTCAAAGAAGTCAGGCTCCAGTAAATTTCTTTGACTTTATCTAGAAATTTAGTTTTCTGTGTATATTCAAGAGCATCTTTTAATGAGTTAAAAGTCTTCTATCAGGTAAAAATTGTTATATTTTAGGAGGAAAAATAAGTTGTACTTTGATATTATTTTTCTTCAAGTTTTTTATAAGAGCTACACGTGCTTTACTCTTTGTCACGACTAAAGAATAATAGTCATTATCAAATCATATATTATTTTCTTTTATTTTGATTGGAGAATTTGCACTCTGTTTTCAGAACCAACTCTTTATCTAGGCTTGAAATAAGTCTTACAATTACTGATCTTGGAAATGTGAGGTTATTTTTAAAGAAGTGCTAGAGAATGACCTGTGAACCCTCTCCATTACAAAAGAAAAGGCTTCAAGCAAGTTCAAAGTCTTTATAACCTATATGTCTTGAAAATTATTTAAAAACAGAACCATTTTGTCTCCTTCTTCCTTCTTTTGAATACCATATATTCTTATGTTATTTCTTCCGTATCTACATTCCAAGTCCTCTAATTTTTACAAGTATAAATTATTCTATTTAGAACAAATTCCATATGGTTCTCATTTTATGTCATTCTTCCATATAAATCATTAATAGCATCTTCAATCCCAAATCTGTAGAGGTGGTTGTTTGAGAATTTTACTCAGTACATCTACTTGATTTTTACATTCATCCTTTATATTGTCAATTTTATTCTCTAGATTGTCCATTTTTAATTAAATGTCTTGCATGTTACTGAGAGTAGATTGCATATCTTTTTTATTGTTTAATCTTGAGAATTAGATTAAGAGTAGCTCAGTTTGTATATAGCAAATTCTTATTACTATTTTTCTGACAAGAAAATATGGTATAAGAAGGTTAATTATTTTTTTTGTAAAAAACTATTTAACGGTGTTCTATTACATAACCATCTTCTTTTCAAAAAATTCTATGATTTTTGTTAGAGAATTCCTGACAAATTTATTAAAAACAAGCAGAGCTAAAGATTAGTGCTGTAAACTGTTCACCATCTTGGCTACGCCCCTACACCTCTACTTTCTGCCCGTCATAGTCAACACAGATTGGTATACGAGTCTGAGCCTTTGAATGTGGCAGAGTGGTGAACAGGTGGCACTAGTGGCCGGATATCTTTCGGAATCTACAACTCTTGCCCATGTAAAGTACTTGTATCATCCACAAGCTCACTGTTTGTGGATGGTCAGAACTAGAGCTTCCATTGCAGTGGAATCTGGAGAACATGCTACCACTCATAACTTTCAGGGGACTTGCTGCTCAGGAATCACTGCAGAAGTGCTTATATGGGATTCCATAGTCCTCAAATGAGGATGAGTGCAGGGCTGGCCATTCATGTAGGGTATTGCACACTCTTTCAATCCAACTGTGCCAGTGGTAAGTTACCTTCATACTCACTGCTACTCTAACTATTGCTCTACACCACACAGCTTTATGCTCTTTGTTTCTGAGACATGCTAGTGAAATATCATATTCATCGTTATCATTGGTAGGTTGCTTATGGCATAAGGATGAGAGCGGGATAATATCCACAGAATTGTCCTGCATCAGTACATTTTTGTTTTTGCTTATATTCTTCTGCTCTATGCTAAATGTCAGCAAGCGGAATGTTATCCTCAGAGGTATAACTGATCTCTTTCTAAAGGTTGGTTAGGGCAACCATATCAAAGTCTGTGTATGAAATTATGTCATCATCATTATTATAGTCATAGTCCAGTATGCCTACAACATCGGGCATTTGTTTGTTATCCATGTTCCAGCTGCTTCATCTATCAGTGCTACTCTTGTGCAATACCGTGGGAACATTGCTAGCTGGATCAGTGGTATTGCATGAACTGCTGCGATAGCTGCAATACAAGGATAATGTATCCAGCCATCCATGTCATCAGCAGCTGTCAAAATCTGCAGACAGTGATAGTGAAGAAACACGACAATTAAAACTACATATTGCTAACAGTACAGCTACATTTTTATTTGCAAATCTAACATAACTTTTTGAAAACTGTAGATGACGCATATGTCATTTGTTTGTAAGCATAAGAAATATTTATAATGGTAGCAACTAACAGAACAAAAATATCAGCGTTATATGTCATGCCCTCATGCATGCTATATATGCTTCATTCTTCTGATGTCAATATATCATATTTTTTATAATCTTTTGAAAGCAGCATCATGGTTATATACCATATATTTGTAACCATAATAAAACATGAATAATTCCATTTCAAGGCACATTTTAGGTTAATGCTGTCATTAAGTCCTGGAAAAAGGTCTGCTCCTAAAAGTAATTGCCATTTAAGTTCTCTGTATTCCAGAAAAGTTGCATAATCTCCAAAAAACAAATCCACTTGTTCCAGTACCAGAAAATTGAACTTGGTGTAATGTTGACACATAGTGGAATGCCTTGCTAAGGCATTTCTCAAGTCTTGTGCTCTGATAGCATTGTAGTGTTCCTTTATTCTGTCTGATAGTTTCCTGCCCGTCTTACCTACATAAAATGAATGACAAGTATCACAGACTGCAGCATACACCAAGTTCATAGTCTGGCAATCAAAATGAAGTGGGAAAGTCACTTTATAATTGTTGTGTGTAAAAGTATAAGTAGTGTTCTTTACAATATATTTACAACAAACACAATGTCCACATTCAAACATTCCAGGCATATCCTTTGTATTTTTTATGTTATCTATAAGGAAAAAAGCATCTCTGTTTTCCAGAGTGTTTCTGACAGTTCTAGTTCTTTTGTAAGAGAAAAGCGGTGTATTTCCCAGCAGTGAAGTGAGAGCCTGTGAGCTAGACACAATATTCCAGTTCCGTGTCACAATATTGCGAATTTCCTTCATGTCTCTACAGATTGGTATAGGGAAGCTGAGTGTCCTGTCCAGTGTTGTCCGTGATGTAGAATTATTTGAAGTAAACCCAAATCTAATGATAGGCTTAAATTTAGTATATCTGTCTCTTGTAACCTCCGCTGCAACCATTTGTATAAGAGACTGTGGGTAGTTTTTTTGAGAAAACAGGAGGCTAAGCAGTTGCATTTCTTGGGAAAAAGTCATGTCATCACTAACCAGCCGGGAGAGTCTGATAATGGTGCAACACTCCCAAGAATTTCACTGCATGCCCCTGGATCAATGCATATGTATATAAGCAGTAAGCAGGCATATGTCTTTTCCACTAGGGCAAGTCACAAAATAAAATAAAATACAATAAAAATCTGGGTATTCTAATAACAGACTCTGTTACAAAACATGCTTCACAATGGCACATTTTCTCCACGTATTTCACTGAATGTGAACCATGACTTTATAGACAATGCAGACACTGAATGGAAGGCCCACACTAATGTAATACAACTTTGTATAGGCACACACTGTACACTGTTCTCTCCAAAGCAAAAGTCATTCTATGCCTGCATCCACAGATTGCCATATCAGATACATGCATAGTCCAGTTACCTGGCAAAATGTTAAATGCAGAGTTTTGTTGTGATACAAAGAAGAAAACAGAACATCCAAATGGCTGTACAAGTCTATTGGTGGAATATAGCAATAAAGAACCATATCCTGGTTAACATAACAAATACTTGTAAACAACAAATATTGCAACAAAACTACCACAGTTGTACATCATGTCTTCACATACAAAAAGTACTTATCCTGTGATTAGCTGGGATTAGAAGCCATTTGTCATAATAAAATATAATTTATTGTCTATTACTCAAAACAGTGTTGGGGGACAAATTGCAGTTTTAGAACCACGGTGTATTCAACAGAAATCTGTATATAAAGAGGCTAGAGAAGCTTGGGCCAAGACCTGCTGAACGAAAAATAGGTTAATTGTTTTTCATTAATTGGAATGGATGTGTTTATACTCATTATTTTAATTGAAAATAATAAAACTATCAAACAGATAAACACAAAGTAAGTTAGCAAGTAAAAAAATAAATAAGTAAATTACAATCTGTAATTTTAAAAGGGCCATCTTAACCTTGTGATTCTCAATTTCATATACTGATATATTTCAAATGGTTTAGCATTTTAAAGTGGCATTTTTGGAAAGAGCTGGTCTGATATCACAATGTCAAGCATAACTCTTATCCTATAAGCCCAAGAAACCTAGAAAAAGCAAAGCAATATTTGGGGTGGGGGTGGGGAGAAAGGCCCCAAATCAGGGACAGATTTTAAATATTAACTTTATATAACCTTAACACGTTGCTAAAATAACAGGTTTTACATCATCATCATGCATTTTCTGAAGGATATGAAGTCTGAAAATCAAATGTCTGCCATTATTTAGAGAGTTCAATCTTCAATGATTTGCCAACCCCCACCCCCCAATTTTATGAAGAACAGATCAAAAATATGAGACAAAAATCTGGACATTATCTGAAAATCTGGACATTTTGTGAAAATCTGGACAGTTGAAATTTATAGGCTGCGACTGAAGTATAATGAAGTCAACACATATACTGAGAAAAAAAAAAACACTTTATATAAGTAACAGCAAAGCTTTCAGGTAGAACCCTTTCTCAATACTAATACAAACATTTCTAAAAACCAAACTGGTTTATATACAGGTCAGTAAAATCACATGATCAGCAGTCCAAAGATCATGTGAGCACATAATACAAAATACAAACACACTAACATAAAAAAGATGCAAAAAAAATTATTTAACAATTTTGTATGTTGTAATTTAGTAAGAACAGGTTTCAGTGTAACCATATTATTTAAACCTGGAAAATGATCAGAATTAAGCCTAAGGATCCACTCATACTCTTTTAACTCAAGTAAATTATTACTATCTCCACCTCTGGCAGTTAGTTGCATATCATCTATAATTCTAAAATGAAACCTATGCTCAATGCCAAACCTGGCAATATGTTTATAAAGAGCATTACTATCTACAGCCCTTCTAATCTCTGATTTATGCTCAATAATGCGTTCCTTTAATTTTCTAGTGGTCTTCCCCACATAAAATGAGGTGCACTTGACACAAGTGGCCAAATATACCACATTAGATGTAACACAAGTAGTAGAAAAATAAAAACTGTAGGTTTTGCCACTAACAGGATGTATAAATTTATCACTACCATCAGCTACAATATCAGAACAACATGAACAATTCAGACATCTATGAGTACCTGGATTACTAGTGGGAGTCCTAACTACAGATCTTCTTAGGTCTTTATAACATAACATACTTTTTAAAGTCTTCATGTTTCTATATGAAAAATAAGGTCTATCACCCAAAACATCCTTGATTTCACTAAATGCTATCAATACAACCCAGTTCCTCTGTATAATCTGCTTTACATAACAAGTCCTAGCATTATAGCTAGTAATATATCTAATACAAGATCTAGGATGTTCCGAACTAACTTTCTCAGTATATGTGTTGACTTCATTATACTTCAGTCGCAGCCTGTGGTTTTTTGTTTGTTCCTGCTGTCTGCCTGAGAATATTTTTAAGGGTCGTTTTGCAGTCCTTTATTCGTTTTATGAGTATGGAAACAACGAAAACCGTGAATTCAGTCAGGTCTCTTTTTATGAATGAGACCAATCCTTTAATGCAGTTCGCCTCTTCAGCGTGTTCTATTTCAAGAGGTGATGAACATTCAAAATCTGAGAGTATTTCAGATTTTAATAAGAAGTTACAGCTTTTTGCAAGAAAGGTAGGTGCTTTTAAGCGCCTAAAGTGGCAGCGGTTTAGTTTTTCCACCTATATAGATAGAGGCATTGTCCCACGTGGCTTGAGAGTACTTAAAATGCCCTCTTATGGGAACGCATATCCCGAGTTATTGAAGCGGTGGCAGCAACTTAATATTAAACTTAGTTTGGACTATATGAACTTGATGAATGAGTTCTTTTCAACTATTGAAAAAGAACTTAAAGATGAAATTTTTAATATGGAGAACAGTATAATGGATATGCCTATATTTACATCTATGGGTGATGTGTACCAACAATTACTTGATAGGACACAAGCATTAGATGATCGATTGGAAGCAACAAAATAATGTAAACTTATAAGGGATATCAACGATTTTCAGAGGGGCCATATTTTTTCATGGCCGAAAACTGACCAGGCTTTCCAGTCCAATAATAAACTACGTAGTGTATGGACAAATTTGGATGTTCTGGATGATTTTCCTGAGGTTGCAATGATGAATTTGCAAGAACAGGAACCGGTATCTGCAATGCCATCCAATCCTGTATTTGTGGACACGCCCATTGTGGTGATGTCATCGTTAACCTCTACGAGCGGTTGCTCACAATCTGAAGCGAGTAGCAAACAAGATGGAGACGTTATTTCACGTTTGAATGGTGCTAAAAAGACTCAGCAGCTTACTTTTAATTTTGCTGAAAAACGATTTCACTTGGAACAACCTGAGGCTGTAACTGAGCGTTCTTCCCCTAGAAGGATGTCGTTTACAGGACAGGCGATTATTTTAGGTAAATGGAAGAATGAGAGCCCTTTAGGACAGGACAAATTAAGTCGAAAATGACTAAGGGCATCTTGAATCTTTCAGCTTTTGACTTGAACTTTGCTCATTGTTCATTATTATATAAAGGTCTCAATTTTATACAAACAGCAAGTGATGATTTAGTAACGGCGCTTACAGACCTTAAGATATTTGTAAGAAATGTGAATCTGAAAGTTATGTTTGGTGATTCTGTTACTGTGGGATCTTGCTGTAAACGGCGCAGTACATTTATACCTACTAGCATGCCTGTATTAACAGCATTTCATGACTTGTGTGAAAGGGAATTGAGGAGGTTATATGGAGATTTTCATAGGCTAAGATTTTTTAATTTAACTTATGATGAGCATCAAGCATTAAAAAATGTACAAACTAATAAGGATATAGTAATTAAACAAGCAGATAAAGGTGGTGTTGTGGTCCTTATGGACCAGCCTAAGTATATGCATTTGGTTTCTGTTTTATTGGGTGATAATAATGCTTTTAAATGTATCACACCTCTGGATGTTAAAAAATGTATTAGCTATGTAAATATGGTGATTTATGATCTACAAATCAATGTCGATATTAGTTTAGAGCTGTTTCATTTTTTTACTGTTTCCTGCCCTATTATCCCATGTCTATATGGGTTGCCTAAGATCCACAAATCAGTATTAGATCCCCCCATGAGACCTATTGTGTCGGGTGGGGGATAGATAACTGAACCAATATCTATAAATTTGCAGACACAGCTACAACCATATTTGTCAAAATGTGCTACTGTTTTGCGTGACACAACTGATTTTCTTTGTAAGTTGCGCATTTGGTTTCATAGTATAGGTGGTTTCATTAGACAGGGTGATTATTTGTTTGCGACACTGGACATTGCATTCTTATTTACTGTAATACCTAATGATTTTGGTGTTGAGTCTATTAGAGAATTCTTGTTTTCACAACCATTTTCCGTAACCAAACATGTTGAGAATATTTGTTCTCTCTTGGATGTAGTTTTGAAAAACAACATCTTTTTGTTTGATGAATGTTTATATTTGCAACTCACTGGTGTAGCTATGGGTACCTCAGTAGCTAACACTTATGCAAATCTGGTGTTATATCAGTGGGAGAAAACCCATATTTATAGTGGGAAGAATCCTTTCATTAGTAATGTATGCTTTTATCAACGTTTCGTTGATGATTGTTTTATGGTTTGGAAGGGTTCGTTATTGCAGTTGAATGAATATATACATTATTTAAATGCAACTACAGATTTTTTAAAGTTCAAG
The DNA here is from genome assembly GCF_019279795.1 of Protopterus annectens. Lineage (NCBI taxonomy): Eukaryota > Metazoa > Chordata > Ceratodontiformes > Protopteridae > Protopterus > Protopterus annectens. The sequence continues at coordinate 559,215,041 of NC_056728.1, read as the reverse complement.
ATGGACGTTTCTGACAGTATGCTTGGCTTCTTGGATGTTAGGATACAATTAGTGGAGGGACTTATTCACACTAGTATTTATAAAAAGGAAGTACATTCTGGGAGATATGTTAATTATACTAGTATGCATGCCCCACATGTATTTAGGGGGATTGTGACCTCTCAGTTTAGTAGGGTGAGTAGATTAAATACAGATGATACCCTGTTTGAATTGCAGTTGGAGGAAATGTCTAGAGATTTCCTAGATAGTGGTTATGATACTGATTTAGTATTGGATATAAAAACTAAAGTCATAACTGATAGAAGGACAACGTTGAGACCAACTTTCTTTGAGGGTGAGTATAGTTCCATTAGTTCAGAACGTCCTAGATCTTGTATTAGATATATTACTAGCTATAATGCTAGGACATGTTATGTAAAGCAGATTATACAGCGGAACTGGGTTGTATTGATGGAATCTAGTGAAATCAAGGATGTTTTGGGTGATAGACCTTTTTTTCATATAGAAACATGAAGACTTTAAAAAGTATGTTATGTTATAAAGATTTAAGAAGATCTGTAGTTAGGACTCCCACTAGTAATCCAGGTACTGATAGATGTCTGAATTGTTCATGTTGTTCTGATATTGTAGCTGATGGTAGTGATAAATTTATACATCCTGTTAGTGGCAAAACCTACAGTTTTTTATTTTTCTACTACTTGTGTTACATCTAATGTGGTGTATTTGGCCACTTGTGTCAAGTGCACATCATTTTATGTGGGGAAGACCACTAGAAAATTAAATGAACGCATTACTGAGCATAAATCAGAGATTAGAAGGGCTGTAGATAGTAATGCTCTTTATAAACATATTGCCAGGTTTGGCATTGAGCATAGGTTTCATTTTAGAATTATAGATGTTATGCAACTAACTGCCAGAGGTGGAGATAGTAATAATTTACTTGAGTTAAAAGAGTATGAGTGGATCCTTAGGCTTAATTCTGATCATTTTCCAGGTTTAAATAATATGGTTACACTGAAACCTGTTCTTACTAAATTACAACATATAAAATTGTGTTAAAGAATTTTTTTGCATCTTTTTTATGTTAGTGTGTTTGTATTTTGTATTATGTGCTCACATGATCTTTGGACTGCTGATCATGTGATTTTACTGACCTGTATATAAACCAGTTTGGTTTTTAGAAATGTTTGTATTAGTATTGAGAAAGGATTCTACCCGAAAGCTTTGCTGTTACTTATATAAAGTGTTTTTTTCTCAGTATATGTGTTGACTTCAGTTGAAATTTATGCCAGGATGCCAACCTTGTCCTCATTTTACCCAGATCTGATTATTGTCTCAGGTGTCAGATATCTGTGGATGGGAGTAATAATGAGGCATCTGTTGTTCCCCTGACTCATGGAAGTAGAGGACATTTGTCAGAGGGTAGACACCTCATGTTAGAGAATCACAGGTAGATACTAAAAGACCTAAAGAAAACATCCTGTTTACAGGAGGGCTGGGTTACTGATGTATGACACTGCTGATATGGAAGAGAATATCTCCATGATAAACCCTCTACATCTCTACTTCATGGCTGCTTTCTCTGGTTTACATCAGGAAATAGTAGGTGCATAAACACAGATGCTAGGCCATTGTCCATTAATAAATAGCACAAATTATTTGTCAAAAGGATCAGCAAAAGGTATAACAGATACATAAGGTTGGGTCAAAAAGTATTTTAAAAGATCAGAGCAAGATATTTTGATGGCTATACATAAACTTTATCAACTATGTTGTTTTTAATTCAAGGGCTAGAAAACAGTGGCACATTCAATTTCTGTGCGACAGTTATGTTTTTTGGTTCAAACAATTTAAATGATATAAAACATTACTTTAGGGACAAATAAGCATTTTATGGCTTTATAATGTTTCTTTATATTGTTTTTCTATTCATTGAACTTGGCACAATTTTTTCTTATCGCAATGTCTGTAAGAAAAGACATTTAGCAAGTTGTTGCTATCTTTACACAACCTATCCTTAAAAATGATTGATTTCATACCAAAATGTACTTTATAATAATAAAATGCAGTTTCTTTAGGAAGACTGAAATAAAGACACAAAACTTTTTATAATGTTATACCACTACAAGGAGCTCAAATAAAGGATATAAAGGACATTGAGAACTCTTGTACTGATGCTGACAGTTGATTAAAAGAGGAGAAAAGACAAACGAAGTTCCTTCAGAAAGAAAACACATGATTCCTACATAAATTATATGACCTATATAATTGAAAGGGGGGAAACAACTTGAGAATGTATACGGTATGTGAGAAAATGGACAGGAGTATAATTAATTTCATAATCCTTTGTCTTCCTAACTTTAAAATTACAAAAGTGTTTTTTTTTTTTGCTTTGGGATAAAAACAGCACACAAATGGCTGATAACATTATTCATAAAGCTCAATGATTCCTGCAGTATCTCCAATTGTTACATGTATATTTTATTTTGACAAAGAGTTGATTCTGAAAATGTATTGGTCAAAACTTCATACCAAAACTGAAAATAATGACATTGTGTTCATAATGACTTTTTCACTATGACTATAGAAAATCAAACATTTGTTGACTCCCTTCCCAAAAAAAAAAAAAGAATAATATTAAATGTATATTGCCTGTCTTGCTGGACAAAGAATTTCTAGCAAAAGAAGAAACATTGTCTAACAGATTGGAGGAACACAGCTTCTAATCTCACTGGGCCTCCACTGAAAATTAGATTTATGCTGTGTCAGACTTTCCTGCTAATCAAATGTCAAATAAATAAAAATGTTCAAAACAACTACCACTAACTATGAAGATATGAATTAGAATTATACATCTCTTAAGAGAAAAAATGAAAAAAGAAAAGAAAAGAAAGGATAAGTAAAGTTTTAGGGAGAGTGACTTAAAGAACTATAGATAATGACGTTTTTTCACTGCATATAGTAAGTAATCTAGTGTATTTCCCATTAATGGGAGAATCAGTAATCATTTATATTCAAAACAATTGGAAATATGCTTTCTTTGATAACTTGTGTTCAAAATATCTTTAAATATTTTTGCTATTGTCCTCATATTAAAATGTTTTCTCATTGTAGTGCATTTAAAGCATGGGATGTCTTGCCAATGAATTTTAGGAAAACAGACAGTGTGGTCCATGTAAAAAGCTTTTGAATAAATTGTTTATTGGAAGAGTATTTGATCTGCATTTAAATAGTTACAAACCATTAGACGGCCTTAAACTAAGACTTGAGTTTGAAAACTCCGCTTGTTTGAGCATTCATATCTACTAATCGTCATACTAATTGTTATTAAGAATGGTGAGATACAGTACTTAACTGTAGATATAAAAATTTAACACTGGGTTCATGTAGCTCTAATGCTACAAGTGGCATATGCATTTATTAAAAAATGTGTTATTTCTTTGTTTTAGTTAAAATGCAGAAGTAAGAGTGGTGACACTGTCATTTTAATGGAGGACAGCTGACAGGCGCCACATGGCTAAAGTTAACACAATGTGAAAATTAATTTTTCCACTTCTTTGTGTCCTAGCAGTTTGTCCTGCCTCCTACCTTCATAAACACTCTGTGCTAATCTCATAGGTTATGTGCAACTGCCTATTTCTAGGTTCACAGTCCAGTAAAACGTAAGTTAAATATAATCAAATAAAGTGAATGCAATTTAACAAAGTTAAGCTTTACATTTGCAACATGCTTTAAAGCAAGTTATTTATTAGACAACATTGTACTGAACTGATAATTTTAATGATTTATTATTAAATATAGATTCACACAAAACAGAGTGGAAATATGCTGAGTCAATGTAGGAACAAGGATGAAACACTGTAAATGTTCTTCCAGCTAAAGTACTTAAGCTTCACTAAAATATATTTACTTCAAACCTATAAATTAAGTTGAACTTACCTGCAGGGACATTAATACTTTTAAAAATGAATTACACATATGTGAGTGCTACATGTGGTCATTAGAATGCTATTTCTCTAGGAGTCATAAAAACATAATAGTAATACTTCTCCACTAGTGTGTGGATCTAAGGGGAAGTCAATTAGAATACATTAAATTATATATAAAAATTACATAGGAATTGGAAGACATATTTCGAAGTAAAACTGGAGTAATATGGAGATACGTAAGAACTGGGCTGTACAAACATATATTTCAATTTTTGTTTCTGCTTGCTGCAAATAAGTTACTGTGGAGATCATCTTCATTAAACTAGTCATCAGAAATATTACTTCTGTTTCCACATGGAAGGCAAGACTTTTCACTTTTTTAGAAATTGCACAGGAAAAGACAGAACCTGTTCTTCTCAGAGAACTTGAGATGCAGATATACATAAACATTTGCTTCTGTATCTACATTTTGTTAAGCCGTGCAATGTTTCTGTTTCTTTTGAATTTAGAGATGGTGCTATTATAATACATGAAGCCTTACTTTTTTGCTTGGCTAAGTCAGGCAATGGCAAGCATATGCTGCAGCTAAAGAAGGAATCAAGAGAAAGAATGCGTCTAGGATCCTGGCCAGACATAGATATGTGGTATAGCTTTAAGAACTGGTTTAAATTTCAGCACAAGAACCATTCCGTTTTAAGGGATGTTATAGTATCAAACATCCAGAGGAGAAATCATACCAGTTTCATATGCAGCAAAGTACCAAAATAAATTATTTATATTCAGTATTTCTGGGCAGCAGCCAGTCCACACTTCAGCAGTTTTAGAGTTTCTCCTTCTGAATGATTAATGATCAATCCCCTGTACAGAAAGCAGCCTATATTGTCATAATGTGAATCACAGCCAGTTCAGCTACATAGCTTTTTGTTAATTGGGTAGGCTCACTGGACATGTGCCCCTTTCCAGGGGGACCACAAAGAACTGTCTGATTAAGTGACATGTTTACATGGATCCAAACACATAAGCTGAGTGAATTGCTTCAGTTGTTATCTATAGAGACAATTAGTGGTGGGCAGGCAATCAACAAATGTCATCAGTCATGTCTGTCACAATTTCTCTGTCTCTCTCTGTCTCTCTTTCTCTCTCACATGAGTATCTCAGCATTTTAGAATAGAAAGATCTAGGTTTGATTTGCTCTATAGTTATGCTTTTGTGATGTAATCTGGTCATTGGGGTTGAGTGCACATTTGTTTTGAAATATGCCAGCATATGCTGCTACTTCATTAGCTCTTTTCTGTTGCTTAGGTGCTGCCTTAACTACCAGATAATCATGTCAGTAGTCGTAGACTACCGGGGGGGGGGGGGTATTTCAATGTCACAGCACACATTGTTCCTGCCTAATATGGCTGATAGTGCCTTGGAGGAGACAGATATGGCTTTAGTGTGTTTGCAGGCTAGAAAGTTCTTGACAAAACAGTGAACTGAATCTGATAAAAGCATGCATGGCAGCCAGCCTGCGGTGATCATAGATGTGATTATGATACCCCTTATGCTCATGATGACCATAATGTATATGGCAGTGGTCAGAACAATAGGAACAGAATCAGTGTTTATCAAAACATTGCAACGAGGCCATGCAACTAATGGATTCAGACTGGCTTAGTCAGCATGAAGCCAAATTAATGGCTGACATGCAACCCAATTTTGCCGGAGAAGGAGGTGCATGCATACCAGCATTCACTCCTGTGGTGTAGCACAATGGTCAGTCCAAGATGTGACAGCAGATGAGGCTGCTATTAGTGCTAGCAATGAACTAGTACAACCTCTGGTGATAAAGCAGGCATTACTGTTTCACAAGATAAAGATGTGCATTGAGTTTCATGCAGGGCACACATACAGAACAGAATGCAACTCCTTCTACTTGCATGTTTCACATCCGATCTAGGAATGCAGAATCCATGCAGTGCAGGTCTCTTTTCCCTTGGGTACTCAGAATCACATGCTGTGGCTTTTGGCACTTTGCTGTTGCCAGTGCCTGCAGTCACATTCTTGTTTCCACAAGAATACTGACGGTTATGAAGTGATATGCATGCATGTTTGCTTACTAGTCAGAGTCAATCCCTTTTCTTATGCCTCAAAGGCTGCTAGGGATGTATGGTATCTTGTTTAAATGATCCTACTGCTTTTAGTCTTGGGTAACTGTTGTCACGTGCTCATTTCCTTTTCTGGCTACTTGGTGCAAATCTATGTACCATCGTCCTCTGCTTATGTCTTTCTTTTTCCAAATGGGAATTTGTAAGGATTTTGCTATGCATATTATTTCTGAATCTTGCCAAAAAAATGTTTGTATTGATACGAAAATATTATGTGGGGCTTAGTTATTCTATACACTTGTAGCTTAAAAACAGTTCATTACAGAGAGAAAGCAATGATGACAGAAATCGGACATGACAAGAAGAAGACACGCTCAGTATTCATAGTCTGGGTTCACATTTTCATAGCGGTAATTCTTAAAAAGCAGCACTACATGGATATGCAAATCACAGAAATTCAGGATGAATATGTAAATGAGAAGGCTTTTTTATAAACATGCCTCCATATCACAAAAGTATAATAGGGTCTGTATTATGCTGCTGAAAGCTGTTTACAGTGAATACAGCAACATCAATCTATAAACAGTGAAAACTCACTAACGCGAATGGCCAGGTCAGCAATTTTTTTCCTAGGGAAAAAAATCACTTGGCTGTCACCATGAAATTGCCCTTTACCCTACTGTAGTGCAATCTCGGAGTTGGTATATTTAGTTAGGGGGGTATAGGAGGCACAGCCCCTCACATCAGGGAATGGGGGGTGGGGGAGCGAAGCCCCCCACTTTGTAGTGATTTAGGTGGTGTGTCGTGTTTGGCTGGTCTGCTGATTTTTTTACCTAGGAAAAAAAATCACTGACCTGGCCATTTGTGTTAGTTGTTTTTTGCTGTTTATTGCTCGATGTTGCTGTATTCACTGTAAACAGCTTTCAGCAACATAATATAGACCCGCATAATATGGTTAAGGCATAAGCAATTGGGTGAGCAGCTGATATGCATATAGTTACATGTTAGAGTATCAGTAAGATTCATAGAGATGAATCCATAACAAGCTCATTTGCATACCAAATGTGTAAATTGTCTGAACTTTCACCAGTGAAATGTGAGAGGAAGGGAAAAAGTTTCATTTGGTGTCAGGGACATGCCTTTGCATACATGGGCAGACTACTGAATGTTTCATTTTGATGTCAAGGATGTGCTTGTACTTACATGAACAGAGTACTGAAGGGGTCATGGGGCGAAATGTTTCACACTGATATCAGTGATATGCTTGTGCACGCATGGGCAGATTATTTAAGGGGTCATTATAGAAATGTTTCATTTTGATGTTAGGAATATGCTTGTACATACATGGGCACACTACTGAACGGATCAGTGGGGGGCATGTTTCATTTTGGTTCTTGTGCATACTCGGGCATACTGCTGAATGGATCGGTGGGCAAATGTTTAATTTTACTGCTTGTGCATACTTGGGTATACTGCTGAAGGGATAGGAGGGGGACGTGTTTCATTCTGATGCTTATGCATACTTGGATAAACTACTGAAGGGATGGCTGGGGACAAGTTCATGAACTGCAACTCGGGTATTAAAGGCAAAGCATTGCATTTGAAAAGGGATGTGCATATTGCATGGATACTGGACTATGAATTTCAAGATCACCTCATCAGCCTACACTGCTTTACAAAATTTCTTGTTTGCATCTCATTATACTTAAGGCCTTCTGTTTTAGCATAAATGTCCTCTGTGAATCTCACCTTTGCTACTGTCATTTGTAAACATCAGGGATACCCCTGCCACATTTGTGCAAATGACAGTGAATACTGATCAATCTGTTTTTCTAGGATTTCTGACATTAGCTTGACCTGTGTAAATAAAAATGTTCACAATGTGACTTTTCAGAAAGTATTTACATTTTTGGCTTACAGTGGTGATGGGGGAGCTATTCAGTCTGCATGCATTATGTGATGTGACATTTAAAGTCTTCTTGACATGTTTGACAGAAAGCCTTCAAGAGATACATACTAGGGTAATAATATCAAGATGACATTCTATGTACTGGGGTCACTATCACTCAAAAGTGATATTTCATTTTGAATGTGTTATGTTTCTTGCTTATGGAAGAGAATTTCAAAATAAGTCCTTTCAGTATTTTCTGTGCTGAATTTGACAGTTAACCCAATAACAGTAGAACTCAGGAGCATTTGAATTTTTGTTTTAATGTACTTGTTTTGCAGGTAATGATTCTGTGCTACTTATATGTGGAATTATCTGTGAGCATCACACTTCAAATGTAGTCAGGCCATGAGAGATGGGACAGTTATATATGTATGCTGTGGATAATATGACAACGTAATAATATTTATTAACAAACAATTATCATTTGCATATGTCCCATAGGCCTCCATTATAGGAGGTTTAAGGTATTACACACTGAAGATTCTATTTTAATTGGGCCTTTCTTGCAGTTTTTACTGAATGGCTTGTTTGTGTCATCTTTTTATCCTTTGGTTTGGTTGGTTAATATTGCAACATGCTGATGTCCAGTTTGCTGACACTGTTAGATGAGAACAGCATATCAAGAAGTTGTGTAATGACACATCGCAGAGTGTTGGTGCCACTACTTCAACAGTCTGATGTTGCTGCAGGTGTTAGTTATAACTTTAGCCTGAGCTGCTCCAGCCTTGATGTTACTACTATTAGATGGGGATGTAGGGGTTGAAATTCCCCTCAATGTTTTTTAGGAGGCTTTGCCCCTCATTAGAAATACTTTTGCTTAAGTTGCCTTATAAGGACGTAAACCTTAGCTCTTCATGAATATGCTTCTTATGCAACTACTTTTAATAAAAATATATTTAATTTGTTTATCTAAATTTGGTTAAGACAACTGGTGTGAAAACATTTTTTTGTAGAAAGCCAAGTTAGCATAAAACAAAAATTGCAAATGGAAATTACAACAGACAATATTAAAAAAAATATTTTTTAAAACAGATTGTCACGAATATAACATGTTGAAGCAGTACAACAAACAATGTGATGAATCTAAAAGTGACACAACTATAACTTAGATTTATGACACTGGTGTACTCCACAAAAAGAAGAAACTTTATTTAGTCATTTTTGACTACATTGTGCAAAGCCTTCAGTTACCGATGATGGCATTGTATTATGATGCAGCATAAATGGCGTTGGTGGTGAGACATGGTCAGGCAATGAGTGTGACCAGTGACATGGTGGATGGGTCTGCTCTGGGGCAAATATCCATTACTCTGTTTGTCTTGCATATATTTGAGATTATAGAGAGGCAGATAAATTATTAGGGAGATGACATAAATATAGGCCCTACAATGGAGAA